>NC_142383.1:2280000-2447500 GCF_059441005.1 Hippichthys cyanospilos
ATCATAAAACGTGGGATTCAAGTTTGATTATGATGTCTCCAGCTAGTTCTTTTTCGAGTGGCAAAATATGGACGACTATGCTCCGGTTAGAGAACATGGACAGTTGCTCCATTCAGCACATTTATTAACCGTAGTCTGCAATAATACAGACAAAGTAGAAAAAATATTAACATACATACATACAGTACATACACAATTTAATCCACTACTCAGCAAGCAGCATAACATTCTTAACTTCTAAACTCACGGCATTCAGTTCTAGCCAAACACAAATAAATGCTTCCTCATATGAACGAAACGCTATTAGCATAATTAATATGCTAGCCGAGTACAACAACTTAAGTACAGAACATGACGTCACACACAAGCATACACTTGCTCTATAACACACAACTAAAGTCCAAATGGAACGTTATAAGGAAATAAACTCACCTTTCAACACATACACAAAATCACAAATGTGCTAGAACATGTGTTATGAACAGCTTTGTCAAGTTATGTCACGGACTCAACGGTGTCGCGGACGAGTAAAAAGAGAAAACTACGGTGGGTCATTCACGTTAGACTAGTGTTGCGTTCACGGAATGCTCAAAGCATATGGGAAATTACTTCATCGTACACAAACAGCACATCGAACGAAACCAATAACAGATAAACAATGTGGGCTTTCTAACACTGACAAACATAACACAACAACACGATACTACAAATATATACAACCAACCAGACACTCCAGATAATTTTAACACCTTTACAATGAAAGAAAAAAATTGACAGACTTCACTTAAACAAATTAGAATGAATGTCCTGCATCATTTTCCCTTGCCTAATATTTACAGACTTAAGAGACTCAAAAAAAGATCAATATCGATTTTGAATATTTTATAACAGGTTGTAAAATTAAAAAAAAAAAAAAATGCTTTTTGAATGTGAAATTTCCCAAACAGAGTAAGAAGAAAAACGACATTGCAAATGTCTTGGTCTTTATATATGAAACAAGTATACTTTCATCTTGGATTTTAATTCTGTTAGATTTCATTTTTCAAAAAACTATGTTTTCCCATAACTTCACACTAAATGAACGTTAACAAAAAAAAAAGATGAATCACACTTTTTTTGAACAGATCTACAAAATGTACAGTTTTCATCCAATTGGACAAATCTTGAAATATATACAGTTGTTGGATAAATGTCATGTAATATTTTTAAATGTGTTTCTCTGACTTTATCAGTTTATTAGTTAGTAAAAATGTAAAGGGAACAAGCCATGATTTATGCCAATTTATATTTGCAAATTGAGACTCCAAAAAAATTTCCCCCGAGGAACTATATTTCTATGATTATGTAAACATTTCCGAATAAGACTATTAGTACATTGTTTGCTCATTAAATCAACGCCATTTATATAAAATGTTGCGTTTTGGGTTACATGTATTACCTCACCTCGATAGCTTGTTAAACGTTGTAGAGCAGGTGTATGCTTGTGTGTGACGTCACATCAATTTAAATTGTTTTACTCTCGGCTAGCATGCTAATTATGCTAACGGCGTTTCGTTCATATAATGAAGCTTGTACAGTATTTATGTTTGGTTAGCACTGAATGCCGTGAGTTTAGAAGTTTAGAATGTTATGCTGTTTGCTGTGTAGTGGATTTAGTTGCACATGTACAGTATGTATATACTGTATGTATGTTAATATTTGTTATTCTTTGTATTATTGCAGACCACAATTATTAATCGTGCTGAATGGAACAATTGTCCACGTTCTCTAATCGGAGCATATAATTCCATACTTTGCCACTCTAAAAGAACTATCTGGAGTCATCATAATCATATCTGAACCTCCCAGTTTATGATCCTCTCAGTTTTAATATCTTTTGCACATTAACTCTTTTAATGCCGTGAAAATCATGTGGGCTGTATCTCTGGATGGACGGAGACATAAAATGATGGGGCAGAATCTGGCCCCTGGGGCTTGAGTTTGACACCTGTGACCTAGATCTTCCCACCTACTGAAGGAAGCTGTAACCTGGATGTCTGCCTTTCCAAGATTAAATGATGGATCTCTTCCAATTTTCTGCTTCTCAACCTCAGTAAAACAGAGATGTTAGTTATTGGCCCTGCTCATCATCAGAACTTATTTAAGAATACCACTTTGAATCTGGATAATTGTACTATTGGCTCTGTGTGATATTCGACTCAACTCTCTCTTTTCAAACAGATGTTAAGAGAACCGCGTTCTTTCACCTTTGCAATATTAATGATTCACCCTATTCTGGCTCCTAGTGATGCTTAAACATTAACTCATGCGTTTATTACGTCAAGCCTTGACTATTGTAACGTATCGTTTTTTGGACTTCTGATGTCTTTCATCAAAAGTCTGCACTCAGTACAAAGTGCTGCAGCGAGGCTCATGACAGGGACGAGAAACGTCTCTACTTCCTGCGCAAACTGAAGCGGGCAAGTGCAGCGCCGCCCATCATGACCACATTCTACAGAGGAACCATCAAAAGCATCCTCACCAGCTGCATCATCGTGTGGGGCGGGAGCTGCACTGACTATAACAGGAAGGCTCTACAACGCATCGTGAGGACAGCTGAGAGGATTATTGGTGCTCCACTCCCCTCCCTGCAAGACCTTTACACCACCCACCTCAGCCTCAAAACCATCACAATTGTCACTGATACAAGTCACCCTGCACACAGTCTGTTCAGGGCAAAGTAGCCCTAACATACTGCATGTTACTATTGTTAAGAATCTAGTTTTAGGATTGTCTCGTCTTGCGCACCTGCACTTTGTTATTGTACATGTAAAATGCAGAGGATAGTGAGAAACGCAATTTCGATTCCTTTGTTTGTTAAGTACATGTGAAGAAATTGACAATAAAATTGACTTTGACTTTGACTTATTGTTTTACTGTTTGAAGCTTTACTATGATGAACTAGTTACGTGGGAATGCTGAATGTTGAGTACCCAACAATTCAGACATGTAAAACAAGGAAACACAGACAATAATAAAGACTATTGACTAATATAGTACAACTAAATACAGTACCTGCTTAGTTAGTGAAGAAAGGAAGTGAAACTAGAAACACAAAATTCAAGGAGTAAACACCAGTTCAGTAATACACTGTATTTGTATCATGATACTACCATAACAGTGCTGCCAAATTGAAAATGATATTTTTTATTTAGATTTTTGTCAAAGCAGAAATTTTTCAAAATGTATGTAACCACTTTACTTATAAAACAAATTTAACTTATCTTAATATGTTTACAGCTTGTCATTTTATTGTCTGTCATTCATATCCCGCAAATAGGAGTTTTAAGTACATATTTGAATTTTATTCCTCATCTAGTGGATCTCCTAGATTCGTTTTGGTGGTGAGGAGAAAGTCGCTGCATCAGGTTGTGAAATTACAGAAAAGCTTACTGGTATAGTCCACACAGTGGATAGAGTGCTGAACAAGGATATGCAATGAAACTAAAGGTTTTCTTCTCAAGTGTCTGCCAGTAAATTAGTGTGCCAACGCACCCTCATTAAGTAAATCACTGCACTGGGTGCTTAAAGACATTTACTGTATGTCACCTAAGCAGAAGACTTGTTAAATTCTTGATAATCAACTTTGTGGTGTGTTGATGAACCTTTGCCAGCAAGGCACAGGTCTGGTTGCCCTTCACATAAGCCTCTGATTTACTTAGTGTAATACTCCGAGTACGAGTTGAGGTTTTTTTGCCTCATTTTCTATCCCTATATTAGGGGGGTCAACTTATAACCGTATAACTCAAATCAGATCGACTTTTTCCACTTATCTACTGTATGTTTAAATAGCATTACAGTAATTCATATGTAAAATCATTTCTTTTTCTTGTTTCTTTTTTTTTCTTTTTTTCTTATTTCCGTTCTTAAGAGCCTCCGTCCCATACAGAGCTCTCAAAGATTGAATTGTGGACTGACCCGGCTGACGTGCCTTTCTGGTTCTAAACTGTAATGTGTAGCAAACAATTGACAACTTGACAGATGCAGCTGTTGTGTCCATTGATTTATTTTCAGCAGCAGTGAGTATGACGTCCGTATCTGTGTGTTTAAAATGTAAACCATAAACCATAGTAAACCATAAAATAAACACATTTCCCAAAGAGTATTTAAAATTACAACACACCTGAGGTCAAAACCATTTGCCCTTCCATTTAAATTCTCCCTCACACTATCCATGAACCTGGCGCTTATACAGTATAAGCCACAGCACCACCCCAAGAATACATGTGACATGTTGCGTTTGACGCTGCCAGCGTCTTTTTTCTTGTTTGCATCTTTTTTCTGGCATGTGTCCTTTTTCTTCTTTTCATCTTTTTTCTTGTTTGTGTCTTTCTTGTGTGTGTCTTTTTTCTTGCATGTTCTTATTTTTGTGTTCTTCTGTTTTCTCGTGTGCTTCTCGCTTTAAGGTGTTTGTTTTTTGTTTTTTGTTTGCTAAGTGTTTTGTTTGTGTGATTTGTACTTCAGGGCCACTGTACTGTTACCAAAAGTCGCTGGTATACAATGTACAGTAGATGAGGGGTTGGCAGCTCCAGTCCTCAAGAGCCACTATCCTGCATGTTTTTTATGTCTCTCTGCAACAACACACCTGATTAAAATAATCAGCTCATCAGAAAGCTCTGCAGAAGCCTGATAATGATCCTGATCATTTAAATCTGGTGTGTCATAGAAGGGAGACATAAAATACGTGCAGAATAGTGGCTCTTGGGCACTGGAGTTGCATACCCCTGCTATAATGTGTTGAAAAGAGATGTACAGTAATACATTTCTTAGTAACAATATTTTTCAAACAAATCAGAAGAAAATTTATGTTTTATTTCAACGCACTTGATCTCTCATTTAACACTTGGGTGGAGGACAACCTTCTTGCTAAATTGCGAGTTTTAAAGCATTGGTACTAAAACAGGTTCAACTACCCTCAACTTGAAATTTTAATTGCAACAAATCATGATACTTCTTCAGTCTGTTTCGCAAGACTGATAAAGTACAGAATCTGACAGGAAGTGGCTTGATTTCCTTTTTTCTATTATATAGACTTTGAGACAATTTAAATTGATTCTGAATTGTAGTCGTTGAGAATCCAGATTTCTATGTGAATGTTTATTTTTGGCTCACTCCTAGTAAAAACTCTGCCACAGTTTCGCTTTAGCCACTGGTGATTTAACTGTACCTGCAATCAAATGAGCTCCATAATCTACCCGTTTGAGCAGAAGCAAATGTGACTGAAGCCAATCTTGGGCAGGTTGCTTACTTTCTGTACATGACCCCTCAGGAATAATGAATAAGCCTTAAAAATGTCTGTAGAAATATGTATGCCCCACTAAACAGGCCACCCCACAATTCACCCATTGTCAAAATCCTTGTACCTGGGAAGAATGATGACCAGTCACCTACTCGTAACAAACTCAGGGGCAAATGAAGAGATTCCAAACAATAGTCCACAGCTCCAGCCTTTGGCAGCACCGGAACAACTGAAGTGGGTCCAGTTGGGTTTGAAGATGTGGGTTTTGGTGGGCCGATTAGTCTGCGGTAGGTCACCATCCCAATGAATTCTTGGAAACGCTTAGTCCTTTGAGGTCAAGGAAAGGCGGAAATGGCTTCCACCTTTATTGATTGGGTGTCGACTGGTTGGATGTCACATCAAAGACACATTTCACACAGACACATAAATACAGCACTTTCCACAGCAATTTCTAGGTAATAATAAAAACGCCTTACATTTATATAGCACCTTTCATGACACCCGAGGCGCTTTACAAAGCACAGCACAAACACACAGTAACCAGTGGTGGTAAACTATAGTGTGTAGCCACAGCTGCCCTGGGGCAGACTGACAGACGCGAGGGTGCCATACTGCGCATTCAGCGCCTCTGACCAGCCACTGGAGGTAAGGTGGGTGAAGTGTCTTGCCTAAGGACACAACCACATGTGACTGATGGAGTGGGAATCAGTTCAGAAGCTTTTTTTTGTAGACTGAAAGACTTTCAAGGCAAAGTGCAGACGAAGGGTACCAATGATACAAACATGCTCTTACTGTTATTTGAGAGGTGAAGAGTGATATACTGTAATGTAATTTTGAAAAGCTGGTTCAGCAGCTTTCCTGAAATACCGAAGTGGGTTCGACTTATCCACCCAAGAAGCAGAGTGAAGAAGGATACACACAAAACAAACACATGCCCTTGCTGCTATTTTGAGGGGTGATGTGATAAAGTTTGGAAGAGTCATTTCAGCAGGTTGTGTTCAAGGCCAAATGGTGAATACAAAGGAGGAAGGACTCCATTTATAATGGTGAAGTTGCCAATTTTTAAAACTTTCTGTGCTTATGTTTCCATTTATCCTCACATTGAAACTGATTCAAGTACAGTACATATCTTTTAACAGGCCATAGCTCCTGAGATACTGCTCATCTCAACTGTAGTGGTAAAGAATGAAGTCGGGAACACCATTGTGGGCAAAAAAATCTTCCGCTGGTCATTAAGTGCGCAACTTACATAGTTTTGCTGAGGGGGGCAACTTACATTTTTATTGCTGGTCCGACATTCATCATGATGACGATGGATAAAAATTGCACTTCTGACATTTTTAATTCGCCTTGTTTTCGCATTTCCGTCATTCTTCAGTCCGTCGGCAAAACAAGTGTCTGTTGGTGACAGACTGACGGACAGTCCGTCAGTGCTGACCAAGTGCCCACCTCTGTTGAGTGAGGCCATGTTCCAAAGCAAAAATGATGGCAGAGGAGGGCAAACAGAAGAAAAAGAAAACTTTATGATACAAATATAGAATTCCCTGCGTTTCTGTCATTTTATCTTGTGCTTCCGCAGTGTTCAAGTCATTCGTAGTAATCTCCTGTATGTGAGGCGCAATAATATCCGGGCAGCTATATTAACAAGCAGTAGAATCTGATGTTGTGTTTGAATCAAATGGGAATTTAGCGATTTCAAGTTTTCATTTTATTTCATTTCGTTTCGTTTCAAGATTCAAGTTTTATTGTCATATGCATAGTAATACCACACAATGAAATTCTTATTTTTTTAAACTTCCCGGAGAAGAATACAACTCAAAACAGGAAAATTGACAGTTGCCCCTGTCACAGTTACAATTGTCATACACTTAGGCATGTAGTCACTCACACTATTCACTTAAGACTTCCCCTATTTTTATTAGGGCTGCTGCAGGTGATAAAAACATGTGCGCTTCTGTTATTTGTGGTGTGAAAACTAATCTTAATTTTAAAGAACCAGTTCAGCAGGTTGCTTTCAAGGCAAAAACCGGTTGTTCTAATTTAACAAGGTTGTGGATTGCTAAAGAAGGACACCAACAATACAAACATGTGCCACTGCTGTCCTCCGAGGGATGGAGAGTGATATATTTTAGAAGAGCAAGTTCAGCAGGTTGTTTTCGAAACTGAAGCAAGTTGATCTGGTCCACCTTGTGGGCGGAGTTCTTAAGAATGATGCGCAACAAATATAAAAGTCGGCTGGGTTTTATTTCTTTTGTCAAGATGGGTGCCCAGTATTCAATCCCTTACGGTGACGTTCCCAATTTTCACTCTGTATTTTCTCTCATTTGTGTTTTTTTTTTTCAGCTTAACTGATCAAATTATGTTTCTGTCAGCAGGTGATCCTCTGAGGATCGTGCTCATTGGAAAAACTGGAGGCGGAAAGAGCGCGGTCGGTAACACGATCGTCGGAAAAAAAATCTTTTTGTCTGAAACAAGTGCATGGTCAGTGACTGAGCACTGTGAAACAGGAAGCGTCAAGGGTCAAAGAAAAATTCAGGTTGTTGATACCCCTGGGTTTCTGGATACATCTCAAGATGCTGAAAATATAAGGAAGGACATTGCAGAATGCATTCAGGTGACCTCTCCTGGTCCCCACGCCTTCTTGCTGGTCTTGCAGATTGGCAAGTTTACGAAAGAAGATGAAGAAAGCATGAGGAGTCTAGAGAAAGTCTTTGGTCTTGAGGTATGCCGTCACACGATTGTTCTTTTCACCCATGGGGATGAGCTACAAGGAAGAACCATACATGAGTATGTGAAGAGTAGCCATCCTAAACTCCAAGAGCTGATTAACAGGTGTGGTGGCCGCTACCATGTCTTCAACAATAAGAAAATGCGGAATAGAGTTCAGGTGGTGCAGCTGATTCAGAAGATTGAAAAAATGGTGGCAGCAAACGGAAACCAACACTTTACAGAGAAGCTGTTTGAGAAGACACAAGAGACCGCACAGACACAAAATATAGACAAAGATGTTGCAGATGGACAACCTTACAACTTCTCTTTAGTGGCGGAACTGTTGCAGAGAATCAAGGAGTTTCAATGCTCAGTAGCTTTGCGACAAAACTCGTTAGATTACATGGTGAACTATCCATCAGGGGCAAACACTCAGATTTACACAACATCCTAAATACCAACATGTAAAGGCAACAATATGAGATCAATGACTATGTGACAGCTGTTTCTGTGGAGTTTGTTGTCCAATATGTTTCCCTCAGTCCCTATTAGGCAAGATGAAGATAAATTCATTTCTAACCCAAGTAATTCAGACTCCTCATGTCTTTTATGAGCATTTTTTGCCAGTGTTTTAAGGGTACCTCTTATGTGTACTCTTTTCGACATGTTAAGAGTACGTCTTCAACATTTTGGATCCACTGCACCATGATCTTCCTCCTCATCTTCTCTTCCACTTACTGTTCAATGATGATGACTTCATTAACAAAATGACCTATGCTAGGCGGGCTGTACAGCTCAGTTCCAATATGATAAATTAAAAGCTCCTCTTTTGCAGTGATATCCCTAAACAAAGAGTAACATGACCCAGGTGGGATAGACACTTTGAATGGGCAGTAACTGTTAGGGACTAACAGATTTGTTTGCCCACGTACACGTGGCTCTCTTTGACGCCAAGACTGTCGGCTATTAAAGAGGGTCACGTATTATCAGTGGCAGTCTGTGCATTTTACACTTAGGTCTGCCTGATCATGGTCTGCCGGGAAGTCTGCCTGGCGACACACGTTAGCTGAATTCTAATTGGCTAAAACTCTACACTAAAACGGCAGCACTCGGAGGAGTGTAACCATATGGATATACTATGACAGGAAAAAAACAGAAGATGGAGTATAATTTTACATACAAGATATATATATATATATACACAGTGGGCCCCCGGGTTACGAACTTAATCCGTTCAGCGGCTACGCTCGTATCTCGAATTGCTCGTATAGCGGGCAATCCAAACCCATGTTAATTCGTGAGTGCGTGCAACGCGCGCAGAAGCCTTAGGTAAAATCATCACGCTGTATACATAAATTAATATTAAGTGACATAAACTACTGTACAGTTGCATTAAATAACAAATACAAAGGATAAATGACTTTTACCTTTGGAAAGACGTGACTTGTGCTGAGATAAGCAGAGATGAGCAGAGATGAATGCTCTAAGTCAATACGGTAAATCAGATATGCTATTGGTCTTACAGTGTCAAAGTAACTTTTTCAGTCAGGGTTTTCTCTACTTCCTTCCATCCCAACCAGCTGTGCCATCAAGCTAGATAAAGGCGTTCGGCCAATAGCATATCGGCACTTCTGTGATTGACGTGTGACACCGGCCAATAGCATCTCCGTGAGTGAGACCGGGTGACCTTAATCGACCAATAGCATATTGGCGTCTCCTTGACTGACTGATAATTATTTGCACTTTTTTTTAAACGGTTGGAATGTATTGACATCTTATTGATTAAAACACATTTAAATCTGTGACGATTTTTTGTCCTGCAATCGGCACACTTAATTTCATGTCAACTGTTTTTCCCGACGTGAATTGAGCACGGTGGAAGCGGAGAGGTGGTTGTGTGTGTTGCATTTACTAGGCAGTACACTTATGGCTTATTCGAGCGTCAGTTCACCTTTGGTTACAACTCACAAAATCGCAACAATGACGCTGTCCCAATGCATATCGGGAGATCGCCGACTAACCTGACATGCAATCTTGTCTAGCAACCATTATATGGCGCTGTATCATCACCCGTAATAGGGTGCAGAGATTAACCTCTTGAGTTAATACGGCAACGCATATAGGCTATTGGTCTTACAGTGTTACAGTAACTCTTTCAGTCATGGTGCAAATCACGGAGATACTAAAACATCATCCTCTTATTTCTTCCTTTACCGCTGCTAGTAATTTTAGAAGCTATGTCTAACAGATAAAGTTTGCAAAGTCTTCAAAACATTCCGTTTTTCACTCATTTTGTCTACTTCCTTCCATCCTGTCCCATCAAGCTAGATAAAGGCGTTCGGCCAATAGCATATCGGCATTTCTGTGATTGACGTGTGACGCCGGCCAATAGCATCTCCGTGAGTGAGACCGGGTGACCTTAATCGACCAATAGCATATTGGCGTCTCCTTGACTGACTGATAATTATTCGCACTTTTTTTTAAACGGTTGGAATGTATTGACAATTAATTAAAAAAAAAACACACATTTAAACCAATGACAATTCTTTGTCCTGCAATCGGCACATTTAATTTCATGTCAGCTGTTTTTCCCTTTAGCTGTACAAACACTACACTTAAATGGTAATATATATTTAGACACCGTGAGTGAGACAGTCAGTGTGAGATTGTAAGACCAATAGCGTTCACGTTACCGCCATAAGTATCTATTAACGATTGTAGATGACGCAACTGCTGAATATATTGACGCAGTTAGGCGAGAACATTTCTACATACTCAATGGCTGGTTTGTCGGGATGCTCGCAAGACGAGAGGTTTGCTCGTAAGCGGAGGACAAAAATCTCCCTGATCCACGCTCGTAAGGCGGAATGTTCGCAAATCGGGATGCTCGTAAGCAGGGGGCTGACTGTATATATATATTTAGTAAAAATACATTTTAAAATGAAATTGACTTTCATAATGGGTATTATAATTATTATAGTTTATTATAGTTATGATAATGTCAGGTTATATTAGGCCAGCAGAGGCGGCCTTGCTGGCCCCGACGGCCATAACTGCGTTTTATGAATACTGTCATGTAATATTATTGCTTGTGACGAGCAGAGTGGTTGTTCTTAAGATTGCTCACCTCACGAGGTTTAACTCTCTGAGAAGTTTGTGTGATCAACTTTACAGAATATGTAAAACACACACATTTCATTTTTGGGGGTTTTGTGCTTTGCGAGTTCCTTGTTTGCTTTTTTGTTGTTGTTTTATTCATTAGTGGAAATTTAATGAGGCCTCCTATATCGATTCGTATCAACACATGGGGAAACTATCGAGACTGTGTTGGCACTGTGTCACTTCAATGGGTCACCTGATGGATCTTACTTGCATTGCATTCAGACTTAAAAGGTATATATATTTTTTGAAAGCCAAAATAATACATATGGATTAAAGTGATTAATTATGTCAACTACATACTTTATATGTCTATAATCATTAATCGAATAACTCCATAAATACAACTAATACATTTTAGCTTACAATGGAAATGCCTATGCTGCGCATACGTTTCAGATATGCCATGCTAAACTCACGATGATGCAATTCTTCTTTTCAGCCACTACATCCGGTTATAGCACGCTAGGCTAGGTAAAAGTTAGACAGAAAGTTTATAAGTGGACAATGTATATATGCTTTTATATAAATATGTACAGTATATATGGATGGCCCTGTGTGTCATAATGAAACTAAAAACACTTCATGTTGAAGATCATTGTTGAAGTTTTATTGGTTAAATTTACAAAGAAATGGACACATATTTGTTGGTTCTATGTGACAGATTTTCATAAATGTTCAAGCAAAATTTGTAAAGAAGGCACGCTGCACTGCCTTCGGTGACTGACTCGAGCATACTCTAACATGCAAAATACCTTTTCTTTTGAAGTGAGCGGCATTTCTTAGCCTGAAAAGATAGGACTTCCAAACGTTACACATAAAAACATGTAACTTTTCTACACAAGCTGTGAAAATTTGAGGTCATTCTAACGAAAATTGTCAAAATTATTGGCCTACGAAATGGGGTCAAACATTTTGGAACATATCATCTTTGTAAATTATTCATGTTTTCTGATAGTCATAAATACGTAAGTTATTTATTTGTTGCGGGTTAAGTGTCTTTCAGATTTCCCACACTATGAATGATCATGAACGCCTCGCAAGTGACTCTGTCCGAAGCACGATGTGTGCGCGTGTACATGTATATTTTGTTTGAAAGTACACGTACAATCTACAAGTTAATATAATATTTATCCATTTTATGCCCCAATTGCAGAAGTACAGTACCACTGATGAAGTTCACCAAGTGCCAGAGAAGCAAAACGATTACAATAGGCAATTGCAAAGGCTCTACTAAATTCTACAAAATCTAAAAGTGATGCCAACAAACACCATAAGCAGATTGCATAACATAATATTTTCATTTCGACAATTGTTTATTGAAGCAAAGTTCAATAAAGAGATGGCTGTGATAAGCACGTGTAAAATAGTGAGAGAAATGCAAGTTCCACTTTTCTGTATAAAATTAAAATTAAACTAAAATTAATTTACAAAAACATGACTAAATAATCAAAAGTAAAATAACCAAATGACCCAAACTATTTAATTCGAGTCAAAAACTATTATTTAAATGAACATTGCTTGTCAAAATAACACTGCTGTTAAAATTGTTAAAATGTAAAAAAAAAAAAAACCAACTATAGAATGAATGTTTTAAATTGCATTCTATTTCTTCTCAAACATTCTAAGCAGACATAAATTGGAGCAAAAGTATGTGGCTGGATCATCATAAAGCTGAGCACATA
Organism: Hippichthys cyanospilos; assembly: GCF_059441005.1. Classification (NCBI taxonomy): domain Eukaryota; kingdom Metazoa; phylum Chordata; class Actinopteri; order Syngnathiformes; family Syngnathidae; genus Hippichthys; species Hippichthys cyanospilos. Next base: position 2,292,832 of record NC_142383.1, read on the forward strand.
TTACATGTATTACATGTACATGGTTACAATACAATCCCGAAGTTTGAACGCGCCTCTTTTAACCATCCATTTTTTTTCTTCTCATTTAATGGTCCAATAATCAACACAACACAAACACTCACGATGTCCCTAAAATATAATGCAAAAAAAAAACAAACAAAAACAAAACTCAAAATCATTACACAATACAATACGTATAAAGTTTAGAGGTAAAATTCAATTCCAGTATACGTGTAGGCGGTGAATTTGGGAAATTAGGTTACGTCATGGTGGTATTATGGTACTACATTACCCAGGAGGCTTAGGGTGGGAAACGTAGATGGGAATCGGATTGCGTCACCGTCGGTATTTTTAGTATGTTTATTCTTACAATCCCCCTGGTTTATTCCTCTGAACAGGTCACTGGTACCGTTTTGGCTTTATTTTGAAGATAACGTTTCCGGTACGCTGGGTTTTGTCGTGAATGCGAAACGTTGTTTTACGTCACTGCGGGTGGATATTTGTCTCACATTGAGCATGTAGGTGGTGCACAGTGGTAGTGGCAGCTCAGCTCATCCTTTCCTCATACCCAAGGCAGAAATGATGCTCTGTTTTGGCTGGATCTTAGCGCTCGTCGTGGGTGTTTTGCACGCTCATGTTTTGCAGAGACGTTGTTTCCCCTACTTTTGGAAAGATTTATTTTTTCTTTTGAGTCTGATCCGATATGGTGTGAAACTGGAGATGTTCCGACTGACTTCTAGAGTGTGTACCGTACTGGATCGGTTCATCCATCAGGCGCAACGTATCCCCGACAAGCCCTTTATTATCTACGAAGAGAGCGTCTATACCTACAAGGACATTGAGAAGCGCAGCAACAGACTGGCAAATGCGTTCCTCCAGAAACTCAACGTGAGCAAAGGCGACTGCGTTGCCTTGCTTATGAACAACGATCCCGACTTCGTCTGCGTTTGGTTTGGATTGGCCAAACTCGGCTGCGCTGTTGCTTTTTTGAATACCAACATTAAAACGAGGTCCTTGTTACATTGTATCAACTCCTGTGGAGCCAAAGCTGTAATAGTTGGCCCAGGTAAGTATATCCTCTTACATCGGTACCTACTTGTCACTTGTGTATGTCGTGTAGAACTCTTATTAAGTCGTGAACAGCAATACGTAAGTGGTTATAGAAGACTTCTTGTTCTAAATCAGGGGCGTCAAATTCGTTTGAGCTTGGTATGAAGGAACATCGATTCCCAGGTGGATCGGATCAATAAAATCATGATTATATAATAATATAACTTTAAAACCGCAACTTTAAATGGAATATATGTATTTTTTTACCCTGTCCAAAATAGAACAAGTACAACATCGCAATCATAAAATATTAACCTTACCATTAATCATAAAAAGATCAAGGTTTTCATTTATTATTATTCATTTATTATTATTTATTATTATTTTCATTTATTAAAAAATTAGATAATGTTTATACGTTACTTTAGAAAATCACCCAGAAGGCCGGATTAAACCTGTTTGCCAGACAGAACCGCCCTGCGGGCCATAGGATTGACACCCCTGCGTCAATAACGTTGTCAGTTTGTCCCCTGGCAATAGACAAGGGACACGAGGGAAGGGCCTCAGGGCCGGAGCTGCCCCTCGGGGTAGACACACGCTGGCTCGAAGTGGTGCCCGCAACCGACCAAATGGCAGCTGGGAGGCCGGGTCGCTTTTATTACATCAAAAAAAAAAAACGAAAAAAAAAAAACAGAACATAGCATTCGAACAGTCTCTTGCGCGCAACAATTTGTTCTCACTCTCTACGCATGCGCGCCTCCTCTCCACGCACTCTCACTGTCTCTCTCGATCAACCACACTATACACGCAACACTTATTTAAACCAAAACACGTTGTTCTAATAAACATATTTTAAGGCGTTTATGCAAAATTAAGATTTGTAATTTGTTCTATCCGCGTTTTTTTCCCTCAAAGATTTTTTTTCCTAATTTTCTAATACAGGTGTTAAACTCTTTTTTTTTTTAAACGCATCGTTTTACAGCTGCAACTTCCCTCAGTCGGCCAATATGATGAAACCAAGTCCATTTTTTAAAAATGGACTTGGTTTAAACAGTTGATCTCTTAGTTGTTTTGAAATCAGAATGATAAGAGTTTGTTGATTCATTGTTGTTACTAACTAAGTTACTAACCCCTAACCGGCAACAAAAATAATCAAAACGTATTGCCAAATCTCAACTGAATTATTTACTATACATAGCAAGTTAAAATCTTAGAAATAAGTCCAGCAAGGGATCAAGGAAATTGACATGATTTGCTTTCAAAGGCCACATAAAATGATGTGGCTGGCTGGATCTGGCCCCCAGGCCTTGAGTTTGACACCTGTGTTCTAAATGTTGGAATGACGTATGTTTGGAAATTGTGTAATTTCAAATATCTTTAAAAGAGTAAAGATTGCATACAACTAAAAACAAAGGGAAAATATAATTTTGTAATATTATGCCAAATCCTATTTAAATTTAAATTATAACAATTGTAACAACATTGGATGACTAATAACACTATATTTTATCAGAGGTTGAAAGGTTAAGTCAAATCCCAAATTTTCTTGGCAATATGTTCCCTGCGCCACCACTCATCTGAAAAACACTATTCTGATTAAAATTGCATTTGTGTAAGATGAGTTAAGCAACAAAATCGACACATTTTTATCCATTTTAGGAGGCGGCCATTTTGCCACTTGCTGTCGACTGAAATTACTTCCCAGTTGCTCAGGGCTCAGGTAATAGTTTGGCGCAGTATGTCCATCCATCCACTCATCCATCCATCTATCCATCCATTGATTATCCAGCGCTCATCTGGGGTCGCTCACGAGGGCAGCAGCTTTAGAACCAGAATTCCCTTTTGTTAACCATGTTGTCCAGCTCCAGCAAGAGGCATAGTCTTTTCCAGTGTGTCATTTTTGTAACATTATTCTTGATAAAAAATGTATAAGTATACCCACAATCGTATCGTTTGCAAAATCAACAAAAGAAAAGGCAATATAAATCAAATTTAAAGAAATATTTACAATATTTTACTTTTATATTTATTTAGATTAGAGCAGGAGTGTCCAAACTCATCCTTGAGGCCCACTACCCTTCATGTTTTTGATGTTTCCTTCTTCCATCACACCTGATTTGAATCATTTACTCATCAGCAAGGTTGGCGAGTCCTGATCACCATCCTGATCATCTGAATCAGGTGTCTTGGAGAAAAGGGAAAAGAAAAAAAAAACATGCAGGATAGCGGCCCTCGAGGACTGGGTTTGGACACTAATGGTTTACAGGGTAATCTGAAAGAATAATTTACTTAACTCTTTCAGTACCATGGATGAGTTTTCTCATCTTTTAAAATAGTAATAAAAATAATAAATAATAAAGTTCTTGTCAAATATGTGGTTTTTATGGAGGGTAGCTGACACCCTTGACTGCTTATTTAAAATTTAGTCAATTCAGCACTGTAGTAATAACTGTGACCATTGGATAGCAGTGTTGCCTACATACACAAACATTACATACTTGTAATTCAAAGTAAAGAATGGAATCAATCTTTCATTTGATAGCAACCATGTTTACATTGACAAAGCACACAATATTCTGTTGTCCTTGAAAGATGAGTGAAAATAAATTATACTGGCACTCTAGAAGTTGCCTTTTCCAAAAATGCTTGGCACTGAGAGTTAAGTGCATCAAGTATCTAAAATTAAAAAAAAAAAATCTTATACAAACTCGAAACATTTTTGATTAACTAAACCATTTAATACTGAAAATAAATGGAATCAATAAATAATACATGTAAATTGATCTGTAATATTTACACTGAAGCACCAATATCTGAAAGCATGAGTCCTCAAACCCCTTTCAGAAAACAAATTTTCCAAGGCTCCCCATTACAAACGTTTACGGAAACAAAACAGAACAAAAAAATCTTAAGCATGTAAGAATCATTCAATCATATATGTGACCTTTTTATTCTGCAACATATTCAATTTGACTACAAGTATATGTGTTACTTTTCAGCTATACTATACTGATGTTTAGAAAATAAAAATTGCAAATTGCACGCCTCCTTACAACAATCAGAGTTAATTTCCTCCCAAAAGGTTGCTGACAATTATTTAGTCAAAACAGCATTATAAAAATGCCGCTTTAGCTTTGCTGGCTTCATCACTTCGTTGGCAAGCAATTGTAGACACAAAACATATTTTGACAAATGTCAAAATCTGTCACAGTCCACCATTTCAGCCACCTCACTTCCAGCTTCACCACACCCGCTTAGCCCTCCTTCTAATCAGCCTCGAACACCAACACCTGCAACCATTTACCCGCTCAGTATAAAGCCCGGTCACTTCCCTCCACAACCCGCCAGATCGTCTCTATGCGCTACGCCGAGCTTTCCAGCAATTCCTCCTGCCAGCCTGCCTGTTGTCCGACCCTGTTCGCCCTTGACCTCCCGATTGCCTGCCGTATTGACTGGATCCTTGGTATTTCGACCTTGCCTGCCTCTGACCACCCGCTAGCCTGCCGTCTTTACCTGTATGCCCGAGCCCCCCTCCCGTCTCGCTCCCTTTGCCCGACTCCCAGCCAAACCCCAGCTCTCCCGACTCCAGAACCCCCCAGACGTCTGTGCCACGCTCCCGTCAGCTCCCACGACTACCCGCACCTTCTGTTCAATAAACACTCTGCCATAGCCCTTACCAGTGCGTGCGTGCTCTTGGGTCCTCCCTCGTCCCGCCGTAACAGTACGATCTGGCCAGTCCAAATGGACCCAGCGCGCCGATCCCTCATCCAGCCGTCATCCGCTCCCGATCATCCGCCCAATTTTCTGCCTCATGACCGGCCCGAGCCCCAAATTGGCGTCCCGGAACGCTACGAAGGTGATCCCGAAACTTGCGAGGCGTTCCTAACGAATTGTTCACTTTTGTTCGCCCTGCAGCCCCGAACATTTGCCTCCGAGCGCGCTAAAGTAGCGTTCGTCATCAACCACCTTACGGGCCGAGCCCGCTTGTGGGGAACGGCGGAATGGAGGAGACGGTCACCCGCGTGTGCCTCCTTCCAGGCGCTCGAGGAGGAGATTTTAAAAGTCTTTGGACTCAGCTACGCCAGTGCGGAATTGGGCCGGGGCCTGCTCGAGTTGCGTCAAGGCGACGGAACGGTGGCGGATTACGCCATTGACTTCCGGACGCGAGCCAGTCAGAATAGGTGGAACGGTCCCGCACTCGTAGACGCCTTCCTTCATGGACTGTCCAGCCGTCTTAAGGACGAATTAGTTTCTCATGAACTCCCCGTCACCTTGGACGGGGTGATTAACCTGGCGACGCGGATAGATATCCGCTTGCAGCATCGGCTACGCGAACTGCAACGGGAAGAGACGCACCAGAGGGCTTCTCCGCCGGCCAGAGTGAGCTCCCATCTGGCGACGTCAGCTCCTCCCGGTGGCGGGAGTGCGCCAACGCAGCCAGCTCGCGCGCCCCTGACTCCTGAAGAGCGGCAACGCCGCCGCTCCGCCCGGCTCTGCCTTTATTGTGGGGAACCAGGACACTTTATTTCCGCATGCCCAGTGAAAAGACCAATCCCGGTCCCGAGTAGAGTAAAAATGGGTCAAGTGACTCTTTCCCTGTCCCGTGACAGAGCCCTCTTACAAGCCCAACTCCTGCTGTCTGATGGCCCCCACACTGTAGGCACCCTGGTGGACTCTGGGGCTGACGCTAACGTCATTAGCCGGCAGCTAATGATTCAACTCGGTCTCAAGAGCTTCCCTCTGCCCAAACCCTCACCTGCCCATGCCTTGGACGGGCGCCCCCTGGGGGTGATAACTCACCAAACCGCACCTCTCTCTATGCGCTTGTCAGGCAACCATGAGGAAAAAATACAATTTTGCATCCTAGATCATCCGCAGATACCGCTAATTTTGGGGCTGCCTTGGCTTTGTCGCCACAACCCTCACATCAATTGGGAGAAGGGAGTCATTTTGGCTTGGGGCTCATCATGCCATCTCTCCTGCCTCAAGCGCGCATCTGTTCCTGATCCCCTCGCCGCTCCGCCTGCGCATGCCGATATCGCTGGTGTGCCGCCTGAGTATCACGACCTTAGCCAAGTCTTCAGCAAAGCGCGTGCAACCTCCCTGCCTCCCCACCGCCCTTATGATTGTGCAATTGACCTATTGCCCGGGACAACGCCTCCAAGGGGTCGCCTATACTCTCTGTCGGGTCCAGAACGGCAGGCCATGGAGAGGTATGTCAACGAGTCGCTAGCGGCGGGCATCATACGTCCTTCCTCTTCTCCGGCGGGGGCAGGGTTTTTCTTTTCCGAGAAGAAGGACAAGACTCTCCGCCCTTGTATCGATTATCGGGGCCTGAACGATATCACGATTAAGAATAGATATCCTCTTCCACTAATGACCTCAGGGTTTGAGCTACTGCAGGGGGCTGCCTACTTCACAAAGCTCGACCTACGCAATGCCTACCATCTCGTGCGGATTAGGGAAGGCGATGAATGGAAGACTGCCTTCAATACCCCGCTCGGACACTATGAGTACCTAGTCATGCCCTTTGGACTCACCAATGCCCCAGCGGTCTTCCAGGCACTACTCAACGATGTCCTGCGGGACATGCTCGACAGATTTGTATTCGTTTACCTGGATGACATTCTCATCTTCTCCAAGACGCAGGGTGAGCATGTTCTCCACGTTCGCGCAGTTCTGCAACGCCTGCTGGAAAACTCTCTGTTTGTCAAAGCGGAAAAGTGTGAGTTTCATGCCTCATCAGTGTCCTTCTTGGGCTACATAATCGCTAAGGATAGCATCAGTATGGATCCCGCAAAAGTCTCGGCTGTTACTTCCTGGCCAACGCCCGAAACCAGAAAACAACTGCAGCGCTTTCTTGGCTTTGCTAACTTTTACAGGCGATTTATCAGGAATTACAGCGCCACGGCAGCTCCTCTTACGGCTCTCACCAGCCCCAAAACCCCTTTCCGGTGGAACCCAGGTGCCGAAAGGGCCTTCCAGGAACTCAAGCACCGCTTCACATCGGCCCCAATCCTTCAAATGCCAGATCCTGGTCAACAATTCATGGTCGAGGTTGATGCATCGGAGACTGGGGTTGGGGCCGTTCTCTCCCAGCGGTCACGGAAGGATGGGAAACTCCACCCTTGCGCATTCTTTTCTCAGCGCCTCTCTCCCGCAGAGAGAAATTATGACATAGGAAACCGCGAACTACTTGCCGTAAAATCCGCCCTGGAGGAATGGCGGCACTGGCTGGAGGGAACGAAGATCCCCTTTGTGGTGTGGACAGATCACAAAAACCTCGAGTATATCCGTCAGGCTAAGAGGCTGAACTCCCGCCAAGCTCGTTGGGCATTGTTCTTCACCAGGTTCAACTTCAATCTCTCCTACCGCCCAGGATCCCAGAATATCAAGCCGGACGCCCTCTCCAGGCAGTTTGAACTTGAGGACAGTTCATGCCGGGACCCCGAGACTATCCTTCCCCCGTCATGTGTCATTGGCTTGCTCACCTGGGAGATCGAGGAGAAGGTGAAGTCAGCTGCCAAGGGGCAGACTAAACCAAGCCAATGTCCCAGTAACCGTCTGCCTGTCCCCGACTATCTTCGTTCCGAAGTTCTACAGTGGGCTCACTCTTCGAAATTGACTTGCCATCCCGGCATTCAACGGACCCTGATTGTCCTCAGGCGACGGTTCTGGTGGCCCTCTATGGAGAGGGACGTGCGTGAATTTATCCAGGCCTGTCCCATTTGTAGTCAGAATAAATCGTCACATCAGGCTCCTTCCGGGCTGCTGCGCCCCCTTCCTGTTCCGCATCGCCCTTGGTCTCATGTTTCACTTGACTTCGTGACCGGTCTACCTCCATCAAACGGTAACACAGCCATCCTGTCCATAGTTGACAGATTCAGCAAAATGGCTCACTTTGTTCCCCTCCCGAAGCTTCCCTCCGCAAAGGAAACGGCACAACTCCTGATTGACCATGTTTTCCGCCTACATGGGCTTCCCCTTGATGTGGTGTCAGACAGGGGTCCTCAGTTCAGGGCGGCTTTTTGGAAGGAGTTTTGCCGGCTCATTGGCGCTACGGCCAGCCTGTCCTCCGGGTTCCATCCGCAGACCAACGGGCAAACGGAGAGAGTAAATCAGGAGATGGAAACTGCCCTCCGCTGTCTGGCATCCCGAGACCCTGCCTCCTGGTCGGCCCAGCTCCAGTGGGCAGAGTATGCCCACAACACGCTGACCAGCTCCGCCACAGGAATTTCCCCCTTCGAATGCGTTCACGGCTACCAACCTCCGTTGTTTCCGGCTCTAGACGACGACGCCACCTGTCCGTCTGCCCTTGCCTTTGCTCGGCGGTGCCGCCGGACATGGGCCCGAGCCCGCTCGGCCTTGCTGCAGGCCAGTAAACGCTACACTCGGACGGCCAATAGGCGGCGTACTTCGGCCCCAACGTACCAGGTGGGTCAGAAGGTCTGGTTGTCCACTAAGGATTTGCCCCTTCGAGTGGAATCCAACAAACTCGCTCCCCGTTTCATTGGTCCCTTCCCCATCCAGAAGGTACTGAACCCGTCAGCTGTGCGTCTTGCCCTACCTCGCTCGATGCGTGTTCACCCAAGTTTCCATGTCTCCCGAATCAAGCCTGCAATAGATAGCCCCCTGGTTCCCGCGCTTCCGCCTCCTCCGCCTCCTCGGTTCGTTGATGGGGGCCCGGTGTACACAGTCCGGCGGCTGCTCCGCTCCCGTCGCCGCGGCAGGGGCCTCCAGTACCTAGTGGACTGGGAGGGGTATGGCCCGGAAGAGCGGTCTTGGATCCCAGCCCGCCAGGTTGTGGATGCCTCCTTGGTCTCTGACTTTCACCGCCTTCATCCTGATCAGCCATCTGGACCGTCTGGGCGTCGTGGCGCGCCCCGGCGTGTTGCCCGCCCCCCCGCCCATGGGGTTTCCCCGGCCGTTGGCCTTTCCCTCCCGCCCAGTGGTGGCCTTGGGACGTCGGGAGCCGTCCCTTGATGGGGGGGTTCTGTCACAGTCCACCATTTCAGCCACCTCACTTCCAGCTTCACCACACCCGCTTAGCCCTCCTTCTAATCAGCCTCGAACACCAACACCTGCAACCATTTACCCGCTCAGTATAAAGCCCGGTCACTTCCCTCCACAACCCGCCAGATCGTCTCTATGCGCTACGCCGAGCTTTCCAGCAATTCCTCCTGCCAGCCTGCCTGTTGTCCGACCCTGTTCGCCCTTGACCTCCCGATTGCCTGCCGTATTGACTGGATCCTTGGTATTTCGACCTTGCCTGCCTCTGACCACCCGCTAGCCTGCCGTCTTTACCTGTATGCCCGAGCCCCCCTCCCGTCTCGCTCCCTTTGCCCGACTCCCAGCCAAACCCCAGCTCTCCCGACTCCAGAACCCCCCAGACGTCTGTGCCACGCTCCCGTCAGCTCCCACGACTACCCGCACCTTCTGTTCAATAAACACTCTGCCATAGCCCTTACCAGTGCGTGCGTGCTCTTGGGTCCTCCCTCGTCCCGCCGTAACAAAATCTTTACATTTTAAAAAATATATTAAACTGGTTGAATGGATTTGCTTTGTTGGAGAATCATGAGTACTTTCACAATTTAATGAAGTAATTTAAAATGAAATTAACACAACTATATATATATATATATATATATATATATATATATATATATATATATATATATATATATATATATATCTCATTCAATGCCGGATTTCCACATCTGCCAACCCCACTTTGAGAACCACATTCTTAAACATTTTAATCTATAGAAAAAGGGAAAAAAAAGTGCAGATCTTTTTTCTTAATCACGCATAGGGGCCTTGGCATTTGAGCTTTTTCCCTGGGGTCATCTGTGCCGCCCCCCCCCCCCCCCCCCCCCCCCCCACTGGCATCACCCCCACCCCACCCCCAGGGGGGCCCGGCCCACTATTTGAGAAGCACTGATCTAAATTAATATATTTTTCTAAATTGTGACATAAATGTTTTCTTTTCTCAGATTTAGTAGAGGGTCTTCATGGTATCTTAAACAATCTACTGGAGAACAACATTCAGGTGTGGGCAATGAAGAGCTGTCGCGAGGACAAAAGGGTGGAATCCTTGTTGGATCATATAGATGCTGCCAATGACAAAAGTTTACCATCAATTTTACGTGCCACCACCTCTCTTAAAACCCCTACCCTCTACATCTTCACCTCTGGAACTACTGGTGAGTATCCGTCACTATTTAGTCAAGTCAAAGCATGACGGCGGGTCTGTGAGGTCACATACAATCCACGCATAAATGCTTGCTGATATCAGATTTCTTCATTTGGGGAACAATAAATATAAATAATCTGTTCTGGGTCAAACTGTTGCCATCATAAATCTTTATTAATGGTACACAATTTAACTTTATTTTTAGAGCATTTTTTTAACAATTCACAATAAAATGCCTTGTTAGTTTTCTTTCGGCATCTTTGCGCAAACTACGTAAACCATGTTTGATCAGCCTCGTTGCCGCTAAATTAAAAAAACGCAGGAACTTCCCACAAATGTCAGCCCCACATAACCTGGAGAGCAGAGAAGATAGGAGTAGGTATGGACAAATAGGCTGAATAAGCACAGGCTCAAGAGGCCAAAGCCCATAGCCATTCACCCTCACCCATGGCCTTACTTGAAGGATTTCCTCGCCTTCATTGGGGAAGCCAACACGTCATGGAGTGGTTGCCTTCAAGAACTCTCCATAGAATCTCAGAAAGCACGATAAGTTAAGTTAGCTAAACGCCGCTATAACTTTGGTTATTCGCTAGCTAGAATATGTTTGCAACATGGCTAACGTTAGCTAGCTAGGCTCATAAAGATAATGCTAATGTCGTTTACTAATGTTTTTTTTTTTTTGACAAAGGTCTAGGTCTATGTTCTCATTGGAGTTATCTTCTACCAGGGTAAGAACCCCCATTAAGCAGGGGTAGTCCATTTCAAGCAAAATTGTGGGGATTTTTCCAGCATAATTTGATTGCTTGAATTTTTCTGTGCCTGGGTGCATTTAACTAGCAGATAACACCATAGAAATCACTGAGTTGATCACTCAGGTTGAACCAAACGTCACTAAATTTAAGATGAAATATAATATGCATAGTAGACATTACTGAAGTTGGCTGCAGACAACTTCCACAGATCCCAAAGGCAGAAATATGAAAATCAAAAATGATTTTGATCATATTAAATTATTATCATTTTATTTATCATTTTATTACACTGTCGTGCAAATAAGAGAGTGGAATTTAAACGAAATTGAGTACTTCAATTTGATTAATTTGCAGTTTTACACTTGTCTCAGCATCTCTCCGACTTATTTCCACATTCCAAAAACATGCATGCCAGGTGTATTGGACACTCTAAATTGTCCTTAGATGTGATTGGGTGAATGAATGGTTGTTCGTCATTGTGGTTGGCTGGCAACTTGTCCAGTGTGTCCCCCGCCTACTGCCCATAGACAGTTGGGATAGGCACGAGCAAGCCAGCGACCCAAGTGAGGATAAGTGGCAACAGAATAATGGGTGGATGGATGATTTTCACAGTGGGCAACTTAATTTTACTTGCTTTAAATGGGACAATGCACATTATTAAGGTAACAGTCTGGATGTGCCACTCAATGCTCGCGCCACTTTGAGAGTAATGAAAAGCACTGCTGTAAAATTTCATAAAGAACGAATGCTACTATTTAAAAAAATGATTAAAAGATGGGCCTATAAGTATGATTCCATCTTAATCCTGGTCTCATCCAGAACACAGAAGTGTGAAGTGTAAACAACAAATGCATCTAATGCATCTAATGCATTAGATTTATATACTATACCGTACTGTATAGTGAAGTACAGTACGGAAAGTAATGCATCAATCCATGCATTATAGCATTATGCATGTAGCTGCTTAGCCTCATTGAGGTCTACAATTTGATGGTGCCCATCCCAGCAGTCTTCAGGCAGTAGGCGGGGACACCTTGGACTGGTTGCCAGTAACTCATAGGGTACACAGTGATGAACCACCATTCATGCACCCAATCACGCCTAAGGACAATTTAGCAAACATACAGCTTGCGGGCTGGTTCTGTCTTGAACAGGTTTAATCCAGCCCGCAAGATGATTTTGTAAAGTTTGAGATTGGAGATTTTTTTTTTTTTTTTTTTATTAAAGAAAACTTGAAAAGTTTAATTGAATGATTAATAGTAATGTTTTGTCATTATTAGTGATGTTGTGTTTGTCCTATTTTGGACAACATTAAAAAAAGAATAATGAATCTGAAGTTGCTGTTTTAATGTTATATAAATATATACCATGGTTTTATTTGTCCGACCCACTTGTTAATAGATTTTCCTAAGTGCGGCCTGCAAGCCAAAAGTGGTTTGACACCTCTGATTTCGTGTGTGACCATTCAGAGTGTCCAACACACCTTCCATGCATGTTTTTGTAATGTGTGAGGAAGCGTGTTCCCCACCTACTGCCTGTAGACAGTTGCACCAAGCCGCTCCTTCTTGAACATAACTGACAATATTTATCTCAGCAGCATAGGAAAAAATAAATTGGAATTGTGATCTTTGAATCGTGAAAAAAAAAAAAAAAAACTTTTTACTTTTTATTTTACTTTAAAGTACATTAAAGAGCTTATACTTTTACTTTAGATTTTTGGTTCAGCACTTTGTTTTACTCAATCATTTTTTACAAAGGGTAGTTTTACTTTTACTCAAGTAAACAATCTGTGTACTTTGCCCATCACTGGTGAGTATTGTCCCTGATGAGGTTGCGTGTCCTCCGCAAAACCCTAGTCTGGTAAATGTCCTGCAGTGAGGGTAAGGCTGCTCCGCAGATGCGCTTTGAGGTCTTGATCACACGCTGGAGAGCCTTCCTGTCTTGTGCTGAACTGTTGCTGTGGCAGGCTGTGATAGAGGTGGAGAAGACACTTTTGATTGTACATCTGTAGAAATTATTGAGAATCTTTGCTGGCATGCCAAATTTCTTCTGTCTCAACAGAAAGTACAATCTCTGTTGGGACTTCTTGATGTTTTCTTGATGATTTGTTGAGTGTTGTAGGACCAGGTGAGATCCTCACTGATGTAGGCACCGAGGAATTTAAAGGGTTTCATCCTCTCCACCCCTGGGCCAATTTATTGGAAAATTGCATCATTTTGGGAAGCTTTTGCAACAGCTTTTGACTTCTGGCAGAGCACCTCAGTTGATTCGGAGAAACCCTTTCCTTTGAATTGCACACACAAACGCTAAAGTGGAATTTTAATATGAAATAAAGATGAATTACCTACAAAAACAGATTTTTATGTTTTATCTATTGTTGTGGTTATGTGGCATTTAATCCCTTGCAAACATTGTGCTGGACCAGTTTATAATTTACATTCATGATTTTCAAACAAAATATGGATTTAGAATCATAGGTCATTGCAAGCTTGTAAAGTATGGTCATAGGCCTGTCAGTTCAATTTCATAAAATAATTTATAAATAAATTGGACATTCACGTTGCAAACTATCAGCTGTTGATGTATGGGGTAAGATGGCTGTCAAAAAGACATATGCGTGCGTGACTAATGGCGGCGTGGATGACTCGCAAATCGACTGATTTTGCCTGGTAGCTTGGCATGATGTCATCTTAGTTTGCTTATCCAGATCCAAGAATGCAAAGGATCAGATCCACGAATCCAAAGGACAAATGCATGCAAAGATGTAAAGTGGTGTCTTCCGTGATCATAGTTGTGCAAAGAGAGTTGTGTTCAAAACACCTTGTACTTGCAAGTTTTCAATTTGTAAACACAATTTAGAGTCATACTCAAACGAATTGTTAAACACTCGTGCGTCTTTTTGACAGCGATCTTACTCCATAGTGATGTCAATGATTTCTCACAATAATTAGAAAACAGGAAAAAAATGATTAATATACAAATACTCTTTATCTGTGGAAAAAAAAACCCCTATAATTATTACTACTGCTGAGGAGCTGTAATGTCTCATAAAACTGCATATCCAGAGTGTCAGTAAAGTCTTTGCAATTTCAAGAATTTGTTGCAAAGGGGGTTGATAAGATATCTTGACTAGATTTAGTTTACTTTAATCAGTGTTCACTGAAGTGTGTAATCACATTGAAATATGGTGTACCACCACAACAGGAACACTATATCGGATAGTTTCTCGAGCGTTTCCAGAATGGAATGGAAGGAATGGCTGGATTGGAATGAATGGGTCAATTCATTGACCACCATGTTCAACAAATATCACTCCCATGGACATTTTTTTCAACTGGTCCAGAAGTTAGCTGCCTGCATCATTACTCAAACTCCTCGCACCCACCACAGCACCCCTGTACTTCAGCAGCTTTAGCGGCTCTCCATCGAGTTCCGCATCAGATTGTCCTTCTTTATTCACCTCACTTTCTTCTCCATCGATCTCACTGCCATGCAGAGCATTCAACCCCTCTGCTCGGGAACATATTACACCTGAGAAACACCATTTTTCCCCTTCTTCAAATCTGGACTGAAAGATTTAATATAAGATTCATAATAATAATAATATAAGATAATAATAAATATTATTATTTTCTTTGTAGAAAATTGTCAAACAAAAATTGTTTAGTCTATCCCACTTTTTAAAACATATATTGGCAATATTTACGTTTTTAAATGCAACATAGACATGTGGCGGTTCAGTGAGGCAGTGTTTAGCACGTCCACCTTACAGTTCATCGACTCGAGGTCAAATTCACTTCACTCCAGGCTTCCTATGTGGAGTTTGCATGTTCTCCCCTAGCCCGCGTGGCTTCTCTCTGGGCACTCCGGTTTCCTCCCGCACTCCAAAACCATGCATGTCAAGTGTATTAGACATACTAAATTGTCCTTAGGTTTGATTGGTTGCATCAGTGTTTTTTGTCTCTGTGTGTCCTGCAATTGACTGGCAACCAGTTCAGGGTGCGTCCCCTGCCTAGTGCCCCAAGTCAGCTGTGATCAGCACCAGCAGGCCTGCGACCCTTGCGAGAATAAGCGGCTCTAAACAGAAAACTTTGAAAATGTCTGGTTTTTATATATTGTTTATTCTCTCCACAGGACTTCCTAAGGCGGCAGTGATTACTCACCTCCAAAGCTTGAAGGCAGCAGGTGGATTCTGGGCATTTGGCGTGACTGAAAATGATGTGATATATATCCCTCTGCCGCTTTACCACAGTGCAGCTTCACTGCTTGGTATAGGGGGAACCATTGAGCTTGGTGAGTAGACTCGTGAAATATTCTATTTTTAGGAGTGGAAGTGGATGATTGATGTGACTTATTCAAAAAAAGGGCAATAAATAGACGTTTGACCAAACGATGAATAATCATGATTAATAATTGACCCAAATAATCGTGATTATTATTTTGGCCATAATCGTATACCCCTACCGCAGCCTGAAGTGATCCAACTTCGATGTTTATTCATTCATTTATTTATTTATTTTTTCTTCCATCCGACCTGTATCGGATCTATTGAAGGCAATGTGAACGACGCATATTTGATATTTATTTTCTAATGCGACCCAGGCCACTTGGGGATGTGGTACTAAATTCGATACGTAGCCAATCTTTAGACATGACACTTCAATCTGAATGGCCAGGGCAGATGCATCCGACACGCACATAACAAACAAGCGACAAACTTCACAATTCTGCGCTCTAAAAGGCAGGAGCGGACTAAGTGAAGATTACTCAATGAAGAGAGAGTGAGGTGCATTTTGTCTCTTTGTCTCTTTCCATCCCTCGCTCGTAGATCTCACACGTACCCAGGCTCAATGTAATTTACTCCTTACATCCGTTAAATTTAACAAATTGAAAATATTCTAGTTTAGGTATGACAGCCATTTCAACATCGACACGGCAGGTATTTCCGTAAACACTAATGTTAAGAATGCCCACTGTGTGTGCTGTCACAGTGTCCTCAACAGTGTAGGGCAAGTTACTTCAAAACTGTAATGGGTTAGGGTTAGGGTTGTAATGCATTTTTTATTACTTATGACTGTCATTTCAAAGCAATTTGTTGTACAGTATTACAATATTACTGTATTTGAAATGCAAGGCATTACACTGCTATTGCATTGCTTTTATTGTACTCTCACTAACAGCTGTCAAGTCATCATTGCACTTTTCTGTAATCTATATTGTGTACCTGTATTTGTCTGTATTGTGTATCTATTTGTCTATATTTGGTACATGCACTATCCACTTCAACCTGTGGGCCTGGAAGTGGGTCCTCCCACCTGTGGTCCCTTCTGAAGGTTTCTGATTTTCCCCAAATTGTTTTTTTTTTAGTTTTTCCTTCCCTTTCTGGGAGCTTTGACAGGGGATGCTGTTGTGTACCTTACACCGAAATAATGCCTCTGTATAACTTTTTTTTTTTTCGAAAGAAGTCTCGACATGGCCTCTTTTCATCTATGAAGCCGTTTGATTGATTGATTGATTGATAACTGGAAATAAATGGAAACTGGATAACTGGGAAATACGGATTTGCCACTCAAAATGTAGCCCATTACACTCATTACACATCCAGTAGAGGCTTGGTTTAATCCTAAAAACAATATTTAATCTGGAAATATTTAATCTGGATTGTATTGTCAACCTTTAAAGACATGCTAGAAAGTCTTTTTTTGTATTTTAACCAATTTATTACTTAGCTTCACAGCAAAGTGATGTATTGTTTATCCTTTAGGCAGAAACTGTTAGTGCTTTCCATAACTTAAAAGTTAATATTCAAATTCAAGTTCAGTCGGTGTTCTCCGTCACAAGTTTCCTAACCTCTTGAGGTCAAAGTGGCATCTCTGAGTGAAAGAGCGATCCTTTTTGCCTGCTTTGTTTTATTCCCACTCTCAATCATCCGCATGTTTTCTTTTCGTTTACGCCACGCTACTGTGGCACTGCTCTAAATAGTATGTCAAGTTACTGGTGCTATTCAGCGACATGGACAGCTCTCTGCCGCGCACAAAGTTCACTTAACTATTATATTCCTCTTGTCCGTATCTGTGATAAACTGAAAGTAATGGGTGTGGAGGTCGAATTTTGGGGAAAAAAACCACCACATACAGGTTAAAAATGCATTGTGTTGCTCTCATTTGTACTGAGTAAAATATTACTATTTTTTGTATGTAATGCATTTCACTACCACGTTACAGCAAAAAGTAATGCATTAGAGTAATTGCAATACTTTGGTAATGCATTACTCCCAGCACTGGTCCTCAATGCACATGCAAGACAGTTTCATGCCATTTAGATTTCACACACTATTCACATTCAGGTCGCATTTATTTGGAAATGTGAATGACACAAAATATTAGAATTGAGCATCATCAAGCCCTACAATGTTAACCTTAGCCATTATGCCAATTTGTGATGACATGCCCCACTTGGCCATCATTGACTGCAGATGACCACGTTACATTGCTTGGCCAATCAATGCTGCGGAGAATTTAGGACGCTTAGTAGTCAACATGCGACTAACTTGGAAGTACGTTGTGTTATGTCTTTCTTTGTACTTTAATCCATATTATGTCGAGCAAAAAAATAAAGTCATCCGCCCTGGAAATTTGTTACAACATCTTTGTGACCAATCCTTTTCGAGGATGTTAAACATAAAAATGAGGAAAAGGAACATATGCCATGTAGCCATACATATCTGAACTGGTCCCTCAAGGTAACAGCAGAAGGCTGACTGATTTGCAACTATGTAATTTGTTGTGCAAGTTCATTTTGTGCACAAGTAAAAGCACATATACTTATGTATGGAAATTTGGAGAAAAAAAATCATTTTATTTTTCACTATACAAAGGTTTGGATCAGGTTTCAGTACCTCCAACATGGTTAAGAACCACTAATATAGACAATAAAATGTGCTATGTGACTAAAATTTGTGGAAATATATTTTTTTTAATTTAGCACTATAAAGAAACAAAGTATGGTAGGTTATTTGTTTCATTGTTACAGTTTGTGTTGAGTTTTTTTTTTTTTGCCAAATATGTTTGCTGTCATTTGTGTGCTCAAAATTCTAAGTTCATAAGATTCAAGATTTACACTCAGATTGATTTATTGTCATATTTATAGTATTGTACCACACAATATATACCACAATATAAATGTAAGGCGTCAGTGGTGATCAGAAGGTTGGGGACCACTGCTATAAATGGTAACATTGGAGGAAGCTTGATCTGTCAGCCACAAAAGCCAGGTTTTGATGCACATTAAGTGCATTTTTATATTGTCCGTATATATACTTAAAATAACTACCGTAATGGGACGAGCTAGGGGGCGGACATCAGTTAGCTTTTAGCAGGGAGTGCCTGATGCTGCTAACAGCAGCTCACGTTAGCTGAGGTTGAACGCATGCAGGGAGGTAGAAAAGTGAAGCTGCTGTGTTCCCAGCATACTTTGCATCATGCCACCTTTTCCTGCAATAGGCACATTATTCCTTTTGTTTTGTCTATGTTTGTTTTCCAAAAGTCTCTTGAATGTGTGTTTTTTATATGTTGGATATATTTATGTTACACTTATGTTTGGCTTCATTTGTGATCACGGGTTTGGATCATGACAACCTTAGGATATACGCTTAGGTGTGTGTAAAGCTTATACTGTTCTTACTTCTGTCCTTTTCTTGCTCCTGTCAGCCAGCAGACTTGTAGAATGTATACACTGTTTGAGACTTGCAACTTTAAATTGTAGCTGTGGTTTTGTAAATCCGGATGAAATACAGTGTATAACATTTTGGCATTTGAAAACGTAGTACTGCAGTAACTGCTGTGAAATCCTGTGTATCTAATCACAAAACTATGCCAAACCCTTCATGTGATTGTAATTCAATTATCTTGTATACACATGGCCTTTTGTAACAAGATTCGTTTCAGTATTGGAAGAGTGGAAGAGACTGTCATTCAGTCAAAGATAGCTTTGCATGCCTTCATATGTGACATTGCCACATATAAACTTTGGGGATGACTCAATACCACTTTTTCATAGCAGATATTGAAAAACCGTGTTAATACAATGGCGTAACGTGCGTAATGCTGACATCTAAACGGTGACATTGAATAATTGTAATTTTGCTGAGTAGAAGAGTACTGCAAATAACAGGCAACTGTAAGGCTCCTGCAATGTTCACAATCTGAAGATTAGCCAAAGCATTGTTTAACCAGGATTGACTGATGAATATTATTGTGGCTTATACGTTGAACTTCAAGGTATTTTAATGTTTTACCTTTCCTTACCTTTTTCCAAAGTCCACCCGGGCTTAGCGTCTGGAAATCACGTCTGGAAGTCACATCTTTAATACAACACGATGTTGTTTGCAATTGAAAACATTTCTTGTTCTGATAAAATTTCTGGGAATTGAAATCATATTGTATATTGCCCTAATAAACTAATAAAATAATAAATTATGACAAAATATCTTTATGAACTATTTCATTTAGTTGAACATTTAAAGATAAAAATAGACGCAGCTCTGCCCCTTGGATTATCAGACAGTGCGTAGTCTTATATGCTGCTACTCGCCCACAAGACAATATTTGAACCCTATTTTTTGGAAGCCATGGATTTGTATGCAATCTCTTGGTAAAATATGCTTGTAGGGGCAATCTCTTAAATGCAGTATATTTGCTACAAAACCATTCTTTGTGTGCTGAATCAGTACCCTTTTCCAAGAAAAGTTCAATGTACCTAACTAGAGTTGAGTTCAGTAGCCAGATTGTTGATAAACTTTGACCGGGCTGTTGTCCTCTAATATTCAATTGATTAGATATGTAGAGCAGAGTGTAAGAGTGAAAAGACTCAGTTCAGGCCAATAAAACTATGATACATTTGCTAAGGTTAGCAGTGTCACAACTCGGCAGTGTGAGGGGAGAAGCCGGAGGCAAAGTGCGCTAAAAAATACAAAAGCAAACAAAAGAAAGAAATAGAAAACTTAAAAACGAACCAAAACACAAACAAAACACAACAGAACATAACAAGCACGATTAAATTATTTTCTTACGGAAGGGATATGTAGTGTGGACAGTTGCAGCTCCTCAGAGCTGTAGGTAGAGCAAATGCTGGCTTGTCCTTGGTGAAGGACACCCCCATAGTGAGGGGGAAACGTGTGCTTGTTAAGTGATCATTTGCGTAAAGACCATGTCTATATAGCAACCTGCGACATGCGAGAACATTTTAAATTTGGTCTTTAACAAATCCAGCACAAGTATGCGCAACCCTATTGTGGATGTACTGTATATATAGCCTTTAAAAAATATGGACAATCTGACCTCCAGCGATTGGGTCAAAGACAGTTGAGTGTGGCCGGCTTGGCTTGAGACTCATTTTTGAAGTGTACAGTGTGGAGTTGGACTTGGGAGAGAAATGTTTTCAAGCAACTGCTTTTAATTTAAAATGTGACTAATAACGACCTGTGACTTTGTTAGGCATGCCAAAGCGTCTTTGAATGAACTGTGTACATAATCCCGGTTAATGGAGCCCAAAGGCCAGGCAAAAGGTGAAAAACCGCGAAGTAGCATATGCAGATGTTCCCAGTGTACCACTGCGTGGCTAATCGTTGTTATATTTTGAATGAATAGGATTGAATTGGGCTGTACCACAGATGTTCATGTAAATTTTGAGGCCAATCGATCACCAGTTTATGATATTATCAATGTCATCAAAGGGACAGTGTGTAAGATTTTGACCGTTTTTCATTACGGACAGCAGGAGGTGCCTCCGGAGAAGTGCAACCCCCCATGTAAGATAATTTAATGATAACTAGACCAATGATTATATTTAAAACACACTGTTGGTCATTAAGAACACATTCATTCTCAAGTTTTTGAAATTTACATTCATTTAATTTGTTCTTTTTTTTAAATGAAAAACGGTCTTAATCTTACACACTGTCCCTTAATGTTATTATTAATGCAGGACAGGAAACCATGCTCACTCTTGTTGTGGAATGTTGCATGTCTAAGACAAAGGGTATGCCATATCGGACACAAGATGAATTTGACGCCACAGCAGGGCCCAAAAAGAGCTTCCTTGATCCACTGAATATCAAAAAATCTCTTTGTTTTTTTTACATCTTTTTTACAACTCCTTTACACACATAGGCAAAACTTACACTCACATCAGCATTAGCATGCTACGTCACTAAGTGCGATGAGAATCTGACTCATCTGCACAAAGCATTCCATCTGAGCTTAAAAATAAAACAAAATAAATAAAGTACTCACATCAGGTTAGGAATGACCTTAAAGTAAACTTAATTAAACGTAGCTCAAAATAAATATTATTGCATCCTTGGACTTGTAACTGATGCCTAGAGAGCTGGAAATGTAAAATAAAAACATGTAATAATAAAACCTAAACAAAGTTCTCTGCATACCAACAATACACCAGCACCATCATCAGGGAATCAAGTGAAATAAATCCATGTTATCAACTGCTTCAAATAATATAATAAAATAAAGGGTGTAGGAGCATTTTTGGGGCATATATTAAAATGTATTGTTGACGTGTGTTACTGTCATTTGTACCAAGTAAAATATTACTATTTTTTGTGTGTGATGCCTTACATTACAACAAAAACTACGGCATTACAGTAATTGTTTTACTTTTGTAATGCATTTCTCCCAACACTGCTCTCGAACATCCCAAGCCTGCCAGATTGCATTGTCCAATCACAAATGCATGAATCAGATTGATAGCGGCACATTAGCCAGTGAACATCAAAAGAAACTACACAAATTTAAATTTCCCCGACTTCCCCGTTAATGGTTTAATGGTAGGTTGCCATTCTCTATCATGTTTGTAAATGTTACTTTACATTGTGAATAATATATTGAAGCTCACCTAACCAAAACCACAAAATAAAATTGAAATACTGTATTTGACTTTTTATTTTTTGCATGAAATCGTTCATGCCTAAGCCAGAGGAGGATTACTGAATAAAGATGTTATTCTTGTCGTATTGAATTTCATGTTGTTGGTTTATCACAGGTGCAACATGCATTATAAAGAAGAAGTTCTCAGCCTCACAGTTCTGGAATGACTGTCGAAAACATAATGCCACGGTTTTTCAGTATATTGGTGAACTGTGCAGATACCTCTGCAACCAGCCAAAGGTAACAATGTGTCTGTTATTTAACTGTGCGTGTGATTAGTATTGTTTTAGGGGCATCTGCCTTTCCTGTGAAAATTTACTACATTTCTCTCTCAATTAAAAGTCTAACAGCCATTCTTGGCCCATCCATACATCTAAAGTTTGATAATGCAACTGGACGTCACAACAATAATGTATTTGCCTAGGTGTTCTGCGAAGGCGCCAAAAATAAACCACTTCCATGTCATCTGACCAAGTCAGAGCAATCGGGAAAATGCGGGGAGGTTTGGAATGCTGAGTTGCCTATCAACAAATATATATTCCGCTTATTAGGTAGCCTTCTTCTCTTCAGCCATTGTCTGCATGTGTAAAGTGCCGATTGAAAAGAAAATGCTATGGACTGCCCAGAAGGGACCCTCCACACTGGCTGCACTTTACTGTCGGAAAACTGCGATAATTTGTAAATGAACCTAGTCTAGCATTGAGTGGTACTTTTGGTGGCTGATTACTTTTCACTCTGCTCGTAACTGACTATAGCTGCGGTGGGACTGCTGACATATGTGTTTGGTAAATGGTAAATGGACTTTCACTTATATAGCGCTTTTCTACCTTGGGTACTCAAAGCGCTTTAGACTAACTAGTCATTTACCTACTGATGACGCAGCATCAGGAGCAACTGGGGGTTCAGTGTCTTGCTCAAGGACACTTAGACATGGTCTTGATGGTCGGGGGATCGAACCCACGGCCTTTCGGCTGGGAGACGACCGCTCTACCACCAAGCCATGCCGCCCCAATGTTTACGATCGGATTGGTCCTCAAATCGATTCTAAGGCTTGACTGGTTTGTACACTGGTTTTAGCAGTGTACAAATCTGATCTGGCTTGGGTTACTATAGCAAATATTTTGAAAAGGGGTGGCGTCCAGTACGTTTAGTGTTTGACATCATGTAATTGCGACAGTGGCAACAATAACTAGTGTGTGTTCCAAAAAGTTCTCCCAGTGATTTACTCAAAGTGGGTGTGTTCAGGGAGGGAGAGAACTCTGCGCTCCCACTGGTTTAATCACCAGCTCGTGTTTGAACTGCTTCCATATGTACTAGTTGGTGCACCAGCGCACTGTTTTCCAAATTTCGCACTGTGAGAGGTCATTGAACGCACCTCAAGTGTACTGCCGAATGTGAGTGAACTTTCTGTTGCTCAGAAAACAATCCACAGTGTCTGATTTCATATATTTCCGTCACGGCTTCCACTTAAGTTGTCCGTGCTGCGCTGCATAGTGACTTCACTGACAGTCAAATGTCCATTCATCCATCTATTTTCTAGAGCCGCTTATCCTCACTAGGGTCGCAGGCTTGCTGGTGCCTATCTCAGATGTCTATAGGCAGTAGGCGGCGGACACCCTCGACTGGTTGCCAGCCAATCTCAAGGCAACAGTCAAATGTTATTGGTGCTTTTCAGACTGAGAAGAATGCTGTCAAAATCAGATATGGAACGGAGACTCATTGCGGTTTCCCTGAATTATTCAGATTTCAAAATATTTTTGCTGAATTTCAATTGAATTTACTAGTTAGCCTCATGTAAGTGTGTGTGCGATGCGGTGCATAGCCCCTGAAATTGTGGCATATTTGGCTCGTAACTCGAATTGGCCGTATTACGGGCAATCCAAACCTATGTTAATTAGTGAATGGGTGCAACGCGTGCAAAAACCTTAGGTAAAAACATCACGACTTTATACACATATTAAAAATTAGTAACATAATCTACTGTACAGGTAAATTAAATAACATAAATATACAAAGGAAAAATGACATTTACCTTTGGGGTGACGTGACTTGAGCTGGTGGTGGGAGGGGAGCAGAGACGAACCCGCAGAATTGTTTTGTTTTTTTTTCTTAAAGAGCAGAATTTATTGATTTATTTTGTTAAACAAGAACTTTTCTCAAACTAGAACATATCACCAGCGATTGCATTCTCTTTAATCCATAATAGAAGAAGCCTCTCCATTTTGTTGTTGACCGAGGTCCGTCCCCTGGCAAGGAAAGTCATGCCCTTAGAAGACTTGCTTGCTAATAGCTTCCTTGTTCTTGAGAATTGTACCGATTGTCGAGCGGTTCTGTCCATACTCACTAGCAAGGTTAACTATGCGTGCGCCTCCTTCGTATTTTTTTTTATCATCTCCTGCTTCGTTTCTATTGTCATCATCCTCTTACTTCTTCCTTTACCGCCACTTGCAATTTTAGAAGCCATGTCTAACAGATAAAGTTTGCAAAGTCTTCACAACACACTGACCAGCTCGTGTCATTAAGCTAGATGAGGGCGTTCGGCCAATAGCATATCGGCATTTCTGTGATTGACGTGACGCCGGCCAATAGCCTATCAGCATCTCTGTGACTGAGACCGTGACTGTGACCTTAATCGACCAATAGCATATCGGCATTTCCGTGACATGCGAGAAAAGTTGTTTTTGTTGATGCAGCAAAGCGAAGAAAATAGTGCGAACACACTGACCGGCATGTTGGATGGTTCGTAAGACGAAAGGTTTGTGCGAAAGAGGGGGACAAAAAAACGCTGCGGTCCACGTCGTGAGATGAAAAATACGTAAAACAGGGGGTTCGGAAACCGGGGGCCCACTTTGAGGGGTTGAAGGATAAAAATATATTTGTATTTAACGATATTATGACTTCAAAGTCAGCCCAAGTTGGGTGATAATAAGGCCAGGTTAGTGTAAAATCCCAGAACACCCAGTGGTTAAAGTGCAGAGTCTAGAAAAAAATATTAAATTGACTGGATTGTGCCAAATGAAGTTTTGGCCCAATGCTAGTGATAATAGCAGGCCAGTGCTGGTTCTGGCTGGGCCACCATAATTTGGCTCCTGGTGTCCGACAGGGCTATCACCCAAAAAGGCTCAACGTAAAATCCTGCCGTACCAAATAAATGGCGCCTGCTGTAATGGAAAAGCAACTGAGGCCATACTGCGTCAATCAAGGCCAATGTGGTGTGGTGTCAGGGTGTTGTGGATCATGAAATGGAAAAGGGGCTTATGTTTCTTCTTAGTTTTTTAATAGGATAGGATCAAATTGATATTGAATACATTCTATGCAATTCGACTCTATTGCAGTTCAACATTCCGATTTTTGGAACACATCCATTTCTATGGGAAAGTCATTGCTATATTGAAGTAACCTGCTATAAGGCACCATCGCCATTGTACTTTTCAGCCATTTACGGAACAGAAGAAAAGCAGTTTAAAAAAGCAAACACAGTTAGCACATTATGTTTTAAATATACCGTATTTTTCGGACTATAAGCCGCGTGTTTTGAGCCCGCGGCTTATAGTCCAGTGCGGGTTATCTGTGTTTTGTTATGTTTTTTTTCTTGCTAGCCACAAGCAAGCAAATACAGTGAAATTATGTGTATCTGTTCAAGGTGTCAATTTATGGAACAACTATCAAATAGAACTGAAAAGATGTGAATCAATGGCTGTGCTCAAAAAGAGTTAAAACAATATACTATTAAAAACAAATATATGTCTAAATTTAATCGTCAGTCGAGTTATCATTAAATTATATTACATGTTGGGTGGCACTCCTCCGGAAGCTGCCATGTCTGTTACTGTATAGTTACGGACAATGGCAAATGCAGCACTTCCTGCTGTCCATAATGTAAAACTGTCGAAATCTTACACATTGTCCCTAATATCCAACACAGACACTATAACATGTACGGGATATTTTGTGGTCAAGCAATATCACAATTTTTCAGTTGTAATGTGGCTGGGTCTGGAATGTGCCCCCAAGTTGAATAGTGGTCTACTGTAGTAATTAATAGACGATAGCACATATGGCCCAAATAGTACATGTTCATTGTCAGCATTCCAATATACAGTTTATTTTTAAGGCAACAAACACTCATTCGTTTCTCACTGATCCATAATGTTGAACTTTTTGTGTGTGAAGCATCATATCATATTTGGTCCCATTTTGTTGTGATGCACTATTATTCTGACAATGCTCCCTGAACCAAAGAAGAACGCCTTTTGTTGCCTGTCTTTGCGCCTCCCACAGTGGACAGATAGACATGCACGTACTGTACACGTAATATAATGGGAGAGGTCTTTATTGATTCGAGACTGAAAGTCCTCTTTGTCCACTGTTCTTCTATTATTTTGTTGAGTGGGTGGAAGCTTGGCCGTGGCACTGTGCTCATTCACGGTCATCTATCAGCAATTAGAAAAGCGATGCACACATGACTTACGCCCATCAAAGGACTTAGACAGTGAGAGCTTATTAAAGGAGTATGTAGACCTTGACTAATCAACTGGCAACCCTTGTAAAACAATATTTTGTTCCCTTTCATTGAAGGGCCTGGTATTCAAAATCCAATCATCCATTATCTCAAACGCTTATCCTCACGAGGATCGTGTGTGTACTGGAGACCATCTCAACTCTCTTTGGGCTGTAGGAGGGGTACACTCCGAACTTGTTGCCAACCAATTGAAGAGCTCACAGGCAAACGATTTCCAACCAATCACAGGGCACACAGACAAACAACTCACAAACAAACCCAATGACAGTGTACTGCCATAGTTGTCAAAGTCCAGTCAATGCTTCTTTCTCAAACACACCTGATTCAAATAATTTTCAAGCTCCTGCAGAGCTTACTAATGAGCTAATCGTTTGATTCAGGCGTTTTGGGGAAAGAATCCTGTACAACATATAGAATACCGGCCCTCAAGGACTGAAGTTTTACACCTGTGATTTAGTGTATCCATTATTTACCTACCACACATGTTTTTGAAAATCAAAATTTGTATTATGATTTATGAATGTTAATTAAAGATACCACTTAGAGTCATAACTTTTACATTCTGAATAGAAATGTAATTTCTTGGAACACTATATGGTAGCTTTTAGTGCTGGATATTGTGTCTTAAAAGTGTATTGCGATATACAGCGATACAGCAAAGGCGTATTGCAATATGTATATATGGAATATGCGACATATTGGACAATATTTGTAAAAAAAAAATAAAAATAAAATACAATAAATAAAACATCTATAGCATATATAATAATGACTGAAAAAGACAGGTAAATTAATAGAATAGACAAATTCTATTTACTATTATTTTTCAGAAGTCATACATCATTGACATCTATGAGCACACATTAAGCATTCTTTAAAAAAAAAGTATTTCTTTCAAGCCTGCCCTTTACTATGTTAATATGTCCCCAGCAGTTGAGAATACTCTTTCAGATGGCACTGATGTGGCACAAATATATAGGTGGCTCCACATGTGCCAGCATAAAATACTGGTGATGCTCTGGTGGTACTCTTCAACCATAAATGAAACAGATCAGTGACATCACTCGCATTGGTGAAAAAAATACGTCAAAAAACAAGGAAAAATTAATTGTTATAATTTATCTAATACAGTGAAATATTGAGATATGGTCGCTTCTGTACAGATTTTTTATCTTCATATTATGAAAATTACTGAGCACATAAAATAAACAAAATGAAATAAAACAAAACAAAACTTGAAATCTCAAAATTCCCATTTGAAATAAATGCAAAATGAGATTCTACTGCCCGTAAATATGGCTGAACGGATATTATTGTGCTTTTCGGGATCACATACGGGAGCTTACTACGGACGATTTGAACAGGTGTTGGAAGCCTGAGATATGACTACAACGGCAGATATGAAGAAAATGCTATCTTCGTATCATAAAGTTTTTGTTTTCCGTTGTTTGTTTTCTCCTGCCATTTTTGGTTCGGAAAATCACCTCACTCGAAAGTTCATGTATTGCAGTGCTTCTCGAATAGTGGGGCCGGCCACCGGGGGGGATGCCAAGGTGGGCGTGGATTACCCCAGGGAAAAGGCTTTGTTGTTGTCCTATGGCAGGGGTGTCGAACTCATATTTATCGGGGGCCACATTGTAGTTATAATTTTTGTCAGAGGGCCTCTATAATTGTGAAATCAAATCAATTTTAGGTGTGTTTGTCACACTTCTAACTAGTTTTGAAACAAGAGCCCGGTAAAAACTGTTCAAAAGAGATATTGGGAACAAAAATTGCTTGTTATTTTTACCCCCAAATTTTTAAATGTTAAGGACAACTTGCAAATTTAGTATTTTAACCAGAAACTTGAAGTTTGCTCAGGATTTCGCGGGCCACATAAATTGATGTGGCGGGCCGGATCTGGCCCCCGGGCCTTGAGTTTGACACCTATGTCCTATGGTGTAATTGCAATAGAATAAGATTTTTTTTTTTGTTTTAATTTCAGGCACCTTAATGTACTTGTTTATTTTTTTCAGTATTAGACTAAGCTATAACCCGTATAAACGCTGTAAAAAATAATTAGCAGTTGTAATAAGTAAGTACGCACTGTCACTATTTGGTGTTTCTATCTGCTGAAAACCAACACTTAATAATGGGCCTCTGGTATTGAACATAGCAAAATGCATTAACATTCATGTCTGAGTGACATCTGAGCGTTTTCAATATGCAAGCAAGTACGCACAGTCATTATTTGGAGTTTCTATCTGCTGAAGAACAAAATATTACAGTTTGTTGGACAATCAACAGTGTTATTTACATAACTTCAAAGACACAGTAAAGAAAAATAATATAAAAATCAAACGATCACAGGGCAGTATGCATTTAGTTTTCTCCCACAATAATTCTAGTCAAACTTATCAAACTAATGCTACTATCCATGTCTTTATGGACCATGTTTTAAACAGTTGTGTACCCTCATGGAGGGGGCAGGAGGGGGATCAGAACCAGAAACACAGTAAGTGAAAGCAATTTTTTTTTTTTTGTTATCAAACATGCATTTGGAAAACAGAGAAGAGGGTAAAATATCAAAAGAACTATACATTGGAGTATATACAAGAAACCACTTTGGTTATTAATAGAGGAAACCCAAATGTAAACGTTTATTTAGTGGTCAGTGCAATGGTGGAACATCATGGTAATAGGCCCTGATGCATTTTTTTTGTTTTTGTTTTTGTGCCCCCAAACTCCTGGCCCAGACACGAGCACATTCACACACAGCGGGAGAAGGAAGATGAGCAAATGCCAATGGTATTTGCACTAGGACAATGGATTTTCAAAGCTGTGTTCCTTTCCCCTCAATTTGTTCCCAGTGAAACAGTCAAATTGGTTCACTTCAAAATATAACCGTCCTTGAGTTGTATCACACCCGATTTATTGTGATACATATTCAATCCTCCTTTATTGAACTGGTGGAGGCATCAACCGGTCACCAGCCAATTTCAATCATTTGAAAATTGTGAAAAGAAAAAAAAAATGTAAATAAGTACCAGGGAATGAATGCCTATACTCTGACAAGACATAAGTATGTCTTTGAGATTGAATGAGTTAAAACACACCTGTTATTTGAATTTAAAGGACAAAGCATACTGTGTCACACTGTGAAAGGATGGACAGGAATATTGAAGCCCAACCTCTCAATTTTTTAGAAAAGCTGTTAATTACAATTACGAGGAGTGTATTCCAATAACCATAGCCAGATACTCAAATGATATGAAACCACCTAATGGTGATCTGTACATGAAAACATCAACATCGTTCACCATTCTGTCTTGGCTAGTACAAAATAAGAAACAGTAATCAGGGGTTGATGCCTAAATAACTGCAGCACTGGCGCTGGAAGAAAGCCACCATACAGTGCGAAAAAAGAAATGCAAATTGCATAAAATGATTCATATAAAAAGTAAGTCACTGGATAGTAACTTTACATTGATTAGCACAAATCGGAGGTTGACTTTGGAATAAGTCAGAGGTACACAGTTAACTTAAGCAGTATTAATTTTGATCAATTTAGGATATGAAGGACCAGAAGGTTTGCCATAAAACAAAACATGTAACCAGGTAGATGCCTATTAGAAATTATATCAGAGATGGGCAGATTACTAGCCTCACATTTGGCTGATTATTGTGTGGCACAGATATGAGCTGTATCTGCATTCATAGGGGCAATGCATCTGTCAACATTACTAGATTATGTTGGAGGCTAAATCAGAAATGCTCTTGCTATAGGTTCTGTATGTATATTTTTAAATTATTCTTTGCAGCGTGTTGGCGCCGTGTAGGTTATGTTGACGTTTTTGTTTTTTTAACTGTCCACATCAAGTATCAATAAATATATGAATATGAAGTTAAAAACGTACTTACTTAAACTTAATTACTCAATGACTTCACTGCCTGCCAAAATTGCTTCCATAGATGGGACTAAGAGGACTCAGGTGAGCTTCTCTCCTCCTCTGCTTGACATGAGGACTGCCATGCTTTGCACATATTTTTCCGCCGACCACATAGGACCCTAACTGGGGAGCTTGATCTATCTGAATTACTGATGGAAGACGATACTTTGCACCACTACTCTTCAAACCAATAAGAGTGGTCCGAAACAGTATTCTACCTGCTGACATCTACTTTGTTTCATACTCGACTTTGTTTTGATCACATGGGGTCTACTGCGCTAAAATAGATCCAGACGCTGCTTGATAGAGGTGCAGGAGCAGTGTTTAGAATGGACTGTATATGAGTGCTATTATCATAAATTTTTAAATGTACCTTAGGTGGATAAAATCTATTCGTTTTTGGGCTGACCAAAATCCAATATCTACATCAGAGCGGGTCACCACTAACAATGACATGAATGTAATTAAAAAAATGTCTTAAAAATAACTTTCTCTTACTGTAATGTAATCTTCTCACACCAGACAGAGATTGACAAGGTCCACTCGGTTCGTATGGGGGTCGGGAACGGTCTGCGCCAGGATGTCGGGCAGGTGTTCCAGAGACGCTACGGAAACATAAAAATGTGTGAGGTGTACGGCTCCACTGAGGGAAACCTGTGTTTCATGAATTACATTGGCAAGACTGGCACAGTGGGGAGGTCCAACTTCTTCTACAGGGTGAGTAGATAAGGGTGGAATAGCTAATAAGAACAGGTGGGGAGTAAAACACATAAAGAGCAGACAGAGGAAAACCTGCCAAAGTTAATCACAACATGGGAAACTGATATGATCTATGCCAGTGTTAGGTTAAACGAAAACCAAAAGATAAGCCAAACACAGATGCCAAACACTTGCTTTTTTTACTGAATTTCCTTGTTTAATGAAGTATTACTTTATTTTGTGTAGCTCCTGCTTAAATATGATCTGGTAAAGTATGACATGGTGAAAGACGAGCCAGTGAAAGATGAGAATGGGTTTTGTCAGCGAGTGAAAAAGGGTAAGATTTTGGGGGGATTCCCATTAATTGAATGCCTTTTATTTGAATGCCTTACCACTTAACTATACTTTCTTGCAACTTGTCAGGTGAGACAGGGCTTTTACTATCTAAAGTAAGTGCCCTGACCCCTTTTTTTGGGTATGCTGGAAGCAAGCAGCTGACCGAAAAGAAGCTGATAAGGAACGTGTTTGTCAAAGGTGATGCCTACTTTAACACAGGTGATCTAATGGCTGAAGACAACGAGGGCTTCATCTCTTTCAAAGACAGAGTAGGAGACACCTTCAGGTACAGTTATGTAAGATTTGACTCATAGTCAAACACAACTTTTTGATTATCACCAGTTATATTCATTTCTAAAATAGTAAAGGTTTAATTTAACAGAAGTGCCACAATGTGAGATACTGTATATCTTTTTAACTCTTTCAGTGCCAAGTGTTGTTTGAACGGGCAACCGATTTCGAGCATTTTGACGCATCTTTCAAGGCTGACAGGATATTGTATTATATGTCGATTTAGACATTGGTGGTATGGTGGGACCATATCAAAGATTGGATTCAATTTTTATCTTGAAAAAGAAAGTGCGATTTTACCTTATTGTAACCCCAGTAAAATATAATATAGTATATAATAATAATATAGTAAACATAAATAGAAATAGAACAAAAATGGAAAATAAATAAAACCAAACTGCCCCTCCCCCATGGAGGAAGTGGCAACACCACATCCTAATAGACAGCCTAATTGAACCAGGGCACACCTGTTCCCTGATTGCAGTCAGTAAAGTCACTAGACAGTCAACAGCTCTGAGTGCCAACACAATTCTTTCACCGCAACAGTATCAATTCGCATGAGATAAGACACGTCAACTTTAAGATTTACCACGGACAAGTTTTGGCCAGCCCCCTCCTTTTACATGACGAAACTTCTCGTTCAAGGCACTGAAAGAATGAATCATTCAAAACAGAGTGCCCAATTATTTTGCACAACAGTCAACCAGTTTGGCTAAGAGAGAAAAAAAGAAAGAAAAACATTTTTTGAGAAGGGATAAGAAAGCAATGTGTGCAGAGCGTTAATTGCAGTAATGATGCTATAACATCAAGCTATCATCACGTTTTAGTAACGTTGTTGTTAATTATGGCCGATGTTGTTTTCTTACACTCAGGTGGAAGGGTGAAAATGTAGCAACAACAGAGGTGGCAGAAATTCTTGGGTCAGTTGATTTTATCC
The DNA here is from genome assembly GCF_059441005.1 of Hippichthys cyanospilos. Classification (NCBI taxonomy): domain Eukaryota; kingdom Metazoa; phylum Chordata; class Actinopteri; order Syngnathiformes; family Syngnathidae; genus Hippichthys; species Hippichthys cyanospilos. Next base: position 2,325,484 of record NC_142383.1, read on the forward strand.
AGGAAGTCAATGTGTATGGAGTGGAAATACCAGGTATGGTTCTACATAGAAAAATTTGATAAACAATTAATATAGCTGAATGGCAGTCCTGTCCATACTCCTGAAAAGCTCATATTTACAGCATGATATTAGACTGATACTTTTTGGCTGATTGATTGGCCAAAAATTAAAACCAAAATATCATGAACACCCGTTTATATTGGAAATTGTAAACTTGCCCATATATGATGTTTGTACAGTAAGTATGTATAATCAATATTGTGTTGGTTTGTTTAATGTCTGATGTAAAAAAAATAAAAAAATATATAATACAAATTGGCTAGTAAACGGAAGGATTCGGGTTTCACCTTAGTTTTACTGTGTAATTGTGTTATACAAAGCAACAACGTATATATATATATATATATATATATATATATATATATATATATATATATATATATATATATATATATATATATATATATATATATATATATATATATATATATATATATATATATATATATATAAAACGTCAGTGTATGTTCTCTCGGAGATAACCTCAATGAGGTTCACGGCCGAGGAGCCACCGATGGCATCAATCAGATTTACAAATCATAGGAGCCCTTCAGACCAGCATATTCACACATTGATTTGGAAGCAGTTACCTGTTCATGTTTAAAGGGACACCGTGTAAGATTTAGACAATTTTTCACTACGGACAGCAGGAGGTGCAGCAGGTCCTGCATTTACCAATGTCCATAGTGATAACAAACTTGGCAGTCTCCGGAGAAGTGCCATCCCCCATTAAATGAAATTTAATAACTCGACCTACAATTATATTTAAAACGTAGTGTTGGTTGTTGAGAACAAAAAAATATTTGCAAGTTTTTGAGATTTATAATCATTTAATTTCTTCCTTTTTTTATGAAAAACGGTCCAAATCTTACACAATGTCACAATGTCAAAATCTAATACTGTATTTGCATTTTTTTAAGCTCGAGGTCAAACTTGTTTTAGCTTGCATGCCTTATATAGGAAAATCTATTCGGACCAATAAAGTCATGGTATATATTTTTGTAAATTTAAAACAGCAACTTCAGATTGATTAATCTTTTTAGATAATGTCCAAAATAGTATAAGGACAACATTTTTATTATTATTATCACTATTAATCATAAAACATGATTATTACTGAACCTACATGAACATTGTGCAGAAGTCAGGTTAATCCACAGCCCTAAAATCTTATTGTCATTTTTCTGCACCTATATAGGACATGAAGGAAGAGGTGGAATGGCTGCCATGATCGTAAGACCAGGCTTCATGTTTGATGGGAAGATATTTTTTGAACACGTGGTGATGGAGCTACCCACGTATGCTCGACCCCTCTTCATAAGACTTCAGGTATAGAGATAGTATCGTTTAAAACACCACTAAAGTTACCCTGTGAACTCCTTGCTATTTTCCAACTTTTCAGTTGTATTCTTCTTCACTGTATATATGTGGGGCATCTCTGTGGAAGAGTGCTTAACATGTTCGTCTCACAGTTCACCGTCCCAAATTCAATTCCAGCTGGCATTGTATGATCTACTTAACTTTGTAATGCCATTTGTATAGCAATCTTTCTTGAGCTATTTAGAATTTTTTTTTTCTTTTAAAGGTTTGTGTCAAACCATTCTGATATGGGGTAGATTGGGTTTTAGGATAATACAAGTTTATATCCTCCATTCCATTTCTATACTTTACACAGCTGTCCATCATAACCTCACCAAAACATACTAAAGGGCACCAGCATGAAAACAGCCTTATATCTCACCTTTCCCTGAATAATAATGGATTGGCAGACTGGGGTGGTGGTCCCCTTTTTTAAGAAGGGGGATCGGAGGATGTGTTCCAACTACAGAGGGATCACACTTATCAGCCTCCCCGGTAAAGTCTATTCAGGGGTGCTGGAGAGGAGGGTCCGTCTGGAAGTCAAACCTCGGATTCAGGAGGAGAATGTGGTTTTCGTTCTGGTCGTGAAACAATGGACCAGCTCTACACCCTTGGCAGGATCCTCGAGGGTGCATGGGAGTTCACCCATCCCGTCTACATGTGTTTTATGGATTTGAAGAAGGCGTTCAAACGTGTCCCTCGGGGAGTTCTGTGGGGGGTGCTTTAGGAGTACAGGGTACCGAACGCCCTGATACGAGCTGCTCGTTCCCTGTACCACAGATGTCAGAGTTTCATCTGCATTGCCGGCAGTAAGTCGAATCCGTTTTCACTGGGGGTTGGACTCCACCAAGGCTGCCCTTTATCACCGATTCTATTCATTACTTTTATGGACAGAATTTCTTGGCGCAGCTGAAGCGTTGAGAGAGTCCGGTTCGACAGCCTCCGCATTGCATCTCTGCTACTTGCAGACGATGTGGTGCTGTTGGCTTCTTCAGACCGTGACCTCCAACTCTCACTGGAGCGGTTCGCAGCCGAGTGTGAAGCGGCTGGGATGAAGATCGGCACCTCCAAATCTGAGACCATGGTCCTCTGTCGGAAAAGGGTGGAGTGCCCTCTCCGGGTCGGGGAGGAGGTCCTGCCCCAAGTGGGCCCCATACTTGAACTCCTGTTCAAGTATCTTGGGGTCTTGTTCACGAGTGAGGGTAGGGTGGAACGTGAGATTGACAGGCGGATTGCGCAGCATCTACCGTAATGCGGACTCTGTACCGGTCTATCGTGGTGAAGAAAGAGCTGAGCCGAAGGGCAACGCTCTCTATTTACCGGTCGATCTATGTTCCTGCTCTCACCTATGGTCACGAACTGTGGGTCGTGACCGAAAGAACGAGATCCCGGATACAAGCGGCCGAAATGAGTTTCCTCCGCAGGGTGTCCGGGCTCTCTCTTAGCGATAGAGTGAGGAGCTCAGTCATCCGGAAGAGACTCAGTGTCGAGTCGCTGCTCCTCCGTGTTGAGAGGAGCCAGTTAAGGTGTTTCGGTCATCTGGTTAGGATGCCTCCCAGATGCCTCCCTGGTAAGGAGTTCCGGGCATGTCCCACTGGGAGGAGGCCCCGGGGATGACCCAGGAGGCTGGAGGGAGTAGGTCTCTCGGCTGGTCTGGGAACGCCTTGGTATCCTCCCGGCGGAGGTGGATGAAGTGGGTGGGGGAAGGGAAGTCTGGGCTTCCCTGCTGAGGTTGCTCCCCCTGGACCCGACCAGGGATAAGTGGAAAAAAAAGGATGGATGGATGGATGGATAAAACCTCATTAATGGCTGTGATGGTTTACTTCAATATTTTGAAGTTATGCTCATGTTTTCTTTGTTCAGTGTCGTTTTCAAATCAGAAGTCAATGTTTGGTCAACTATTGTTGAAGTTGCCGTAGCAAAGCCTTTGGTAAGCAAGAAAATTCTTGCAATATCACATCTATGATTTGAAAATTGAAATATTAGTAAATATTTTAGCAAACGTCATTGAAGTTGACATGTTTGGTTTGCTTTTGCGGCCCACGTAAAATGAAGTGGTGGGCCATATTTGGCCCCCGTGCGTTGAGTGTGACACCTGTTTTCTACACCTTTTTCTCATCATGTTATTGGTATTCTTTTTAATGACACAACCCTTACTGATTGTTGCTTTTGTTGGTCTCCTCAGGTGACGATGGAAATGACAAGCACTTTTAAACAGCAGAAGTTCCAGCTGGTGCAGAGTGGATTTAACCCCTCAACAATATCAGATCCTCTTTATGTGTTGGATTATCAACAGAACAGTTATATCCCATTAACAATACGTGTCTACAATAGTATCCTCTGTGGAGAGCGCAAGCTATAGAAGTGTGAATTCCAGTCAAAGTAATGGATGATTTAGCCTAGCTTGTTTTAGTTTTTCATCTTTGAAGATTTAATTTGCTTGCCTCAATTATAGAAAGATTCACAAACATTATCACTCAGATAATTCATTGTTAAATATTGTTAATTCTTTATATTCAAATACAGATGCTGCAATGCTGCAGACTTTAATGTTATGGCCAGGTGGGCAAGACTTTTTGAAACCGTTTGTGTCGGTATAAACCTATTTGAACCTTGTTGTTCTGGCTGCACCACTCCAATAGGCTCTGCCAGATGAGAGCTGTCTGAAAACGACATATGGTGAATGTTTGAAGACTACGCCACAAAACTGTTGTTCCATTTCAATGACATTCTGTAAAGCATTCCTGTCCTGTATGGAAAGCTCTCATACCACAATGTGATTATGTCAAAATCTCTTTCTTTGCACATTTGTAGAAATTGCTGAGCAGTTCGAAGGGAATCTAAATTTTTCTGCACTGTCCAAATCTTTCTGATAATGTGCTCTATGTTGAAGGTCCAAATGAGGTCTTCACTAATGTGTGTACCAAGCAGTTTGAAGGTTCTCAGTCTTCCCAGCTAAGTCTCACTGTGCAAAATGCTCTTTCCCACATCTTTGATAACCATTTATTTAGCAGAGCAGCGCAGTTCATCGACACGGACAGATTCCCGTTTTGTCACCGGATTGCTGAATTACAAGAAATCTTTTAGAAACGATGGGGCTAAGCCTCACAAAGTGGTAGATTCCGTCCATTGTTTTCAATCCTTCATTGTAATCACTAGCTATCCCACTATTGAATCCTCCAAATACAGTAATTGAAAAACTGTGAAATGATCTTATACTTGAGAGTGTAAAACACAATCATAACAGGCAGCAAGCTAACAGACATGAACCCGGGGATACCTGTTGGTACCGCCGTTTCATTCACTACCACCAATTGTTGCAGTGTTTTTGTGTCACAATACATTGCCTTAAGTGTTACTTTCTTGACTTACTTTTACCTCACACTGATTGCCGATCATGGCTGATATCTCATTGTTTGCGCCGCACTCCAGAGTCATTGTTTCATTAAGTGAAATGCATATGTGTACACGATCTTGCTCAACACATTCATTATACAGGCCTAAAGTTAAAAAGCATTGTTTCAAATGACTAATTAAGAGAAGAGGTTGTATATCATTTTGCTTTTAAGTATGATTTGAATGAATAGGTTATTTCAGCATCGCTGAACAAAGCATTCTGGGATGCCTTTCCTTCTGTATGGTAGAAAGAGGTGACATCCTACAAGCAACCACTGGTCTCATTGCAACTTGGAATCTGTGACAAACACTCTGATTGGCTTTTAGCCAAGACATGCAAATCAGATTGTGAACTACAAGTTAATAAATTGCATTATCTATTAAACATGTCGAAGTCAGAGCACGCAAGAAGGTTTTCTATTGCCTCCGGATGATATCACTTTATTATTTGAACCACCCCACAGGCCTGCTACATTTTACACATACCAATACTACATTTCCCACAATGCAACAGTGACACGCCTGAGCTAGAGGCGACTTCACTTTATCATTCATCAGGGCATTAGGTAGCATAACAGTAAAAGTCACCTTTTGGATACCAGTGCTCTCGCTAGCCTGCATCCATGATTTTTGCCATGGGACGCATAATTTCAAATCAAGATATTTCTTTGTAGGGCAGTTGCTAAACAATTGTTTCACACAAGATTGCAGCCTGCAGATGAGGGCTTTGTCTCAATGTGACTCATACTCTTTGGCTGCCTTAGCTAATTGCTACTTTGATCCTGCTTTCATGGAGCATTATATCGGATATCGTTCGAGGTAGGACGCAAGCAGTCTATCGAGCTAATGTGTGGATCAAGAAGGCAAACCAATCGAACTTTTCCCCAACTCTAAAAAAACAAAAAAGATTTTAAAATGATATATTTTAGAGCTGTAATTTCAGTTTTTTGCATAATATTTGGGTACTGCAATTTCCTTGGAAACGACAATGCATCTTGTTCTACCTTTTAATTTTTTTTAAATCTTATTTTATAATATAAAAGATTTATATAGCTAGCATCAAAGAGTAGCGGTTGTATACACTTATTTTTTGGGGGAAAAGGCATTTTCGTTACAATCTTACATCACTTAGAAAATAAAAAAAAAAAAATCCCTTTTTTTATTCTGTCTTGCAAAGCAGACTGAATTTGTTTGATGATTCTTTGCACATCTATAGATTGAAGCAGAAATCATTTTTGATCGAATCGAATCATTTTGAATCGGGGACCCCAAAATCAGATTTGAATTATGAGACTCTCAAAGATTCCCACCCCTAGTTTTTTTAGTATTTCGTCAGCAGAATCTCATTATAGAGAATAAAAAAGGCCCCTAAAAGTGCTATTTTTGGGCCTGAAACAACATCAGCTCGGCAATTCTGTTAGTCGCAGTGACAAGTTGTGTAATACACAATCAGGTAACAATGACCAAGTAAGTAAAAAACGAAAATACTTCGGAAAATCAAGAAGAGGAGCAAAAGTTGACATGTTGAAGCTAAGTGGACTTTTATACCAAAATGGACTGTTACATCAGTGGTTGTGATATGAAGAAGATGATGTTGGCGGCTACATATAAGTTCATTTTATTATTTTAATACATTTTACTTTGACATTTGTGAACATCTGTTGTTGGTTTTTGCTCACATCTTGTAAACACAGTTTGAACCTTTTTACTGTGCGATTTTTGGGACTCCAAACATTTCTGTCGGGACCCATAGTTTTTTAGTACTGTGAGTTCTGGGGACCCAACGCTCTTCAGAGGTAAAATACCAATACCAATGGAAAATGGCAAAATCGAAGATGGACACACTGAAAACCGGTGGTTCCAAACAACGTGGGAGTCGGATTACCTGTTCAAGCAGATTGCTGGAAAACCTGTGTGTTTTTGGTGTGGAGAGTGGTGGTAATGAAACAGTATACTCAGAGACAGCATCATCAAAAGAAACACAGACAACGACAAGATGGACATGAAACAAGGCTACAGAAGGTGGAAGGGCTAAAACGAGGCCTTACAATCTCGGCATGCTCTGTTCAGAAAAGTCAAATCACAAAGCAAGGCCAGTTTTATTGTGGCAGAAAAGCTCGCCAAATCAGCCCAGACATTTACTGAGGGTGATTTTTTTATCAAAAACCTAACGTTTGTTTGTGTGTGTCAAGTTTGTGATGCAGTTTGCCCAACCAAAAGGCAACTCTTTTTAACCATGAGCCTGAGCAGGAATCAGTTTCTTGGCGTGTCCATCAATCTAAAAGCGCTAGCAGCACTGTGATAAAGGAAACATATTTCATTGCATGTTCTGAGTTCTTCTGACATTGCCCAGTTGTCAATTTTCATCCGCAGAGTAGACTCGAGCTAGAGCATGACAGTGGAGTTTTTAGCATTATGTCATGGCACAACTACAGGACATGATCTGTACAAAGACGTATCAAGGCCCCAATCCCAGGGCTATAGGAGGAACCGTTTATGATAGGCAAAGGCCAAAGGGGATGCTGTTAGATAGGTTAGATTGAGAGTATTTGTGTACCCCTGTAAAAAATGTATCCCCTGAAAGTAAAGTTCTCCTAGCTAGATATGAATAAATGACCACCAATTTATGTTTCATTTATGTTTGAAAAGTATTTCACTTGAGTGACTGAGTAAAGAAAAATGCTGATATTTATTTCTTCGAAGAGAATATACTGTAGTCTACTTTTGCCAGAAAATATACTGATAGTGCCTTGAATAATATGACCTTGTTCATTTAATGTGCATGTTATGGGGATTTTTATATAGAGGAAGTTTGTCTTTTGTGCCTGTTGAAAATTAAAAAAATGACTGTCAGAGCCATAAAAAAAATATTGCCTTATTGTTCAGCTCCAGATCCCCGCTGTCCATTTGACTTATTGACTATTATGCTGAGCAAAACCCTGATTTTGACGTGGACTTGGTTGTTGTGTATGAGGTGGATTGCTAGCACTCACTTGTGAATTTTGTTTGACAGAACCATGACTGTGAATGGAGTTGGGAACAATGACTTCTGAGTTAAGAATAGTGTGGACATCATCAATTTGTACATCTGCCTGTGTTCATGTATGGATTCCTGCCTGGGAAACGTATTTAAGTAAACTTTGTCGTTGAATTTAATTCTGAAGTGCACTTGAAGCTGCTTGAAGTTTTTCAGGGTGCTGCTTGTGAAGTATGAAAGGCAATGAAGGACTGTTAGAATGTAGCCCTTGTGAGAAGAATCCCCATGTATAAAAAACAAAACAAACAAACAAAAACTTTAAACCAACTATGCTCACACATGCACACTACCACCATTTTATTAGGATTCTTTTACTCATGGTGGTATCAAGTTTTGACTAAAATGTACTCTGGTCTAATTTCTGCCCACAAAACAAGTGATAACTCCACAGTGAAAATTGCAGAGGTGGGAAACTCACATTTTTTTTTTTTGCTGGTCCGAGATTCATCAGAGCACCGCCCCCTTTCTATCATCGTCTGTCCGTCCAAGCCAGACAAAATTGTAATCATCAGTCCATCTGTGTATTTTTGCACAACCTTCCACCGCCACTAGAGGATGAAATTTGACCTTTTTTTTTTTCCTGATTCGTCTTTTGTCAGGCACAGGTCTACTTCTGGCTGCACTCATTCTAATTGTTTTTTCTGTTTCTGAACTCACACTTAACGTTAACAACATGTCTGTGGTTCCACAGTTACACTGCAATTGAATCACAACGCAGTTATATGAGTGTAAAACAAAAACAAAGCTAGCTAAGGGGTTTAACCTAAGGCAATAATACACCATATTTGTAATCCCACAGCTAATGAGAATGCAGGTTAGACCAGAGCAAACTAGTGATCATGTCCACTAGGTGGCATTATCATGCTTTACATAATACTAAATTGATGGATGTCGGTTCTCATTTATAGCTGCCTGTCCTACAACTGTAGAAGACAGTTTCATGACCATTTCTCTAAAATTTATCTGTCACATACACTACAAGTAAACAAAGTATTGCTGAGGTTGAATTTGCTAAAAAAAATAAATAAAAAAAATCTATAACTAGGAAATTGAAAATCTTGCATTTCTTGGCCAAGAGACAATCCAAGAAGGAATGCAAATTTGGGTGCAGACTGCAGTGGAAACGCCTCCCAGCATGCTCTTGTCAGCACGCAATTTCTTCTTTGATTTGGCACGCTTCATGGAGGTCACGAGACCCTGCAAAATTTAGCTACCACTCAATCAAACTAGTCTCGCAACATGTAAGGAAAAAAAAGTACTACTCAGTTTAGATTTTAAATGACTGGCAAGAAGAACGGTGACCACTTGCTTGAAAAAATATGCATGCTTTTTAAAAACACACGCGCACACACACATATATATATATATATATATATATATATATATATATATATATATATATATATATATATATATATATATATACAACACAGCAGGTCCAGCATCATCAAAAAAAGTAGCATTGGTATTTTAAAAAAAAAGAAACTGGTTATCTTTTGCTTGTAAAAAAACAACAAAACTATTCAAACACTTATTTACAGAGACACACTACTGTTCCAGCCAGTCCAGGTCAAGTCTTTCATCCTTAAATGATTTCCTTTGCGCCCCATAATCAAAGAGGAACTCATCGTCCACTTTAAAGTCCTTCAGCGCTCTGAACTGTCATGGTTTGTTGGATTTTGGCTTGTGGGTTTATTTTGAGGGGTTCTGTTCCTTTCTGTTTTCATATGTGCTCCTACTCCTCTCGTGTTGCCCTGCGTTAGTTTTGATTTAGTCCACCTGTCCATCTTACCTGCCCCTCGTGTGTCCTCCAATCCACTCCCTTAGCCTATTGTTCCCTGCCCAGCTGCCGTGCGTTCGTCTGATTAGTTTGTGAGTGTTTTAAGCAGAGTTTTTGCTTCAGCCCGTGTTGGATTATTGTCATATTGTCTCTGTCGCATTTTCGTAGTCGTATTGTAGTCCCGTCTCGCCCATCGTCCCTCAGCTCCGTGTTTTCCTGCCAGCCTGCCCGTAGTGTTTGTTTTCTGTTCTGCCAGCCTGCCTTAGTTCGAGTTTTTGCCATCCTGTTTTTCCCGCTTTCGTTCTCGTTCGTTGTTAATAAATATGGATTTCATGAAGCCCCTGTCTCGACGCCCTCCTGCTTTTGGGTCCTCCTCCTACGCAACCACGCCAGCCTTCACACCCGCCGCGCACCCCCGTGACATGAACAGAACGCAGTGTCGTTCCTGACCAGCTACTGTGAGGCGACACTGGCAGGAAAAGTTCTGTGCGTCGATGCACAGGCGCTGGCCACCTGCGCTGAAAACAAAACAGTAAACTAGCTTGGATGCTGGGATATTCCACCATTTGCTCCCCTTTATCGGCCAAAGGAAAGAAGAAACAAATGTGGTTAAAGAACTTGTGAATCATTATTGAAAGTTAAACTGGACTGAAGAAGAAAAAGAGAAGATTAATAACCTGCAATTAAAACTGGATGTGATGTATTTGTACAAGGCCCAAAGGTGCTTACGTTAGATCTAAAGCCAATTGGATAGTAGAGGGAGAAAACAAATACTGGCTATTTTGCAATTTAGAAAAACACAGACAACAACTCAATTTGCAATTTAATAATCAATGGGGAGGAAAGCACAGATCCTAAGGGTATATCAAAGGAAGTCTTCACATTTTATAGTAACCTTTTCAAATCCTCATACTCAGAACAAAATGTCAAATCCTTTTTTGATGAAATAATCCGATTTCGAAAATTGATAACTCCAAATAAATTTGTGATGAAACTTTAACTATGAAGGAATTGGATTGTGCTATTAAAAACATGACGTCTGACCTCTCACCAGGAGCAGGTGGTTTATCAATGAATTTTTATAAACATTTTTGGGAAGATATAAAACCTTTACTGTTACAAACTATAATTGAATATATAAATCAAAGAGAGCTCATGTTAACTTTGAAACAAGGGGTAATTGAATTGATTCCAAAACTTGGAAAAGATAAGAGAATACTAAGCAACCTAAGACCTATAACAGTATTAAACATGGTCAATAAGATTTTTGCAAAAGTTTTGGCAACAAGTTTGAAAAGTGTAATTTCTAAGATAATTAGCCCAACACAATCGTTTTTTTGAGCAGGTTGATACATATCAAGTCAAAGGAAAAAAAGAAGAAACAAATGTGGTTAAAGAACTTATGAATCTTTATTGAAAGTTAAACTGGACCGAAGAAGAAAAAGAGAAGATTAATAACCTGCAATTAAAACTGGAAGTGATGTATTTGTACAAGGCCCAAAGGTGCTTACATAAGATCTTAAGCCAATTGGATAGTAGAGGGAGAAAAAAAATACTGGCTATTTTGCAATTTAGAAAAACGCAGACAACAATACAACTCAATTTGCAATTTAATAATCAATGGGGAGGAAAGCACAGATCCTAATCGTATATCAAAGGAAGTCTTCACATTTTATAGTACAGTATCTTATTGATAATAAACAGCTAATTGAAGAAAATGGTTTGATGTTGTTTCTGGACTTCCATAAGGCATTCGACTCGATTGAACATGATTTTGTTTTATTTTCAATATGGTGAAATACTTTGGATTTGGAAATGCATTTCTTGGTATGATTACCATGTTACTTAATGATATTAACAGCTGTGTATCCCTCTCAGAAGTTACATGTTCCAGGTTTAGGGTGGAAAGAGGCATCAGACAGGGCTGCAGCATTTCACCTCTCTTATTCATTGTAGCCCCTGAATTACTTGCTCTAACTATTATCACTTCAAACATTAAATGACTAAATATAAACAATCATAGATTAATTATAAGTCAGCTTGCTGAAGATACAACAATCTTTCTTAAAAATAAAAATAAAGAACAAATTCTGATGGTCCTTGATATAATAAAACTTTTCTCTCACGCCTCTGGTCTGCATCTGAACCTTGGTTACACATTTATGACTTTGGTTAAACATTTGTGGATTGAAATACGCGTTTGTGAATTGAAATATGCCTTTGTGAATACTTTTGCTCAAATTCTGACCCCACAGAGACCACGTTTAGGGAAAAAAAAAATGACCAAGGACTGCCAAGGAATGTTGGCGGAAACAAACAATAATAAAACAACAGTAATAATTTATGCCAAACATACTGTAAGTGCCCTTTCTATTCAGCAACATATTAAATTTGTCAACAAGTATATTTGTTACTTTTCAGCTATACTGGTTTGAAAATAACAATTGCAAATTGCATGCCTGTTTGTAACCGGGTCAACTTCCCTCCAAAATGTTGCTGACAATTACTTATCCCCAAGCTCCATACAGGGGAGGAATCCCAATTTTCGGACTCATTTGAAGTGCACCGGCCCGTCGCCTCTGGGTACAAATTGTCCTAGTATGCTGCAGGTATCCAAATCAAGCTCTAAGGGAGGAAGCCCAAAAAGCCAACCCTTGTGAGGTAGGTTACATGGTCATTCAATTTAATTCACATCTAAAAACAAGTAAAAACATATATACAAGTATTAACACTGGAGTGATTACAACATTCTTGTTATAAAGTTTGAAACATGCAACCTGACAGATTTTACATAAAGTACATTAAACACTGGATCCCCCTTCACAACTCCCCAACATAAATTTTAAAGGGACATTGTGTAAGATTTAGAGCGTTTTTCATTACGGACAGCAGGAGGTGCTGGATTTACCATTGTCTGTAGCTATAACAGACATAGCAGCCTCCGGAGGAGTGCCACCCCCCAGGGTAATACAATATAATGATAACTAGACCTACAAATATATTTAAAACATACTGTTGGTCGTTAAGAACACATTTATTTGCAAGTTTGTGAAATTTACAATCATTTAATTTATTCCTTTTTAAATGAAAAACGGTTTAAATCTTACACATTGTCTCTTTAAGGCTTTTCATCATGGTTTGCACTACACATACCTATAATATAAAAGTGTTAAAATGAAGGATTCTTTGGGTGTTAAAAAAGTGATTTTATGCTTTTTATTTTTAGTCAATACATGCAGGTGTTGTTACAATCTTTGAAAGACTGTACGTTAACTACTGTGAGGACGATGTTATTTCCTTGCATGATTTGTTGCGCAATTTTAAATCAGGCATTCGTCAGTAAAAAAAAAAAAAAAAAAAAAAGTATCTCACTTTGACCGCCCCGCCTGAAAAAACCCTGACTCTTTTAGGCAGTTTTTGATGTAAACAACAACAACAAAAACTAAAGTTCATGCTTAATACTAAGACGGACAAAAGACCATATGAGGAGTAAAGGTAAATCATAAGTAAATCTTTAATATTAAAATGTATGAGGAGAGTTTATTTTTGTATTAAAAACATCAAACTAAAAAAATAGCATGATAGTAAGGTGATACATGCTGCTGCCTTTTGTGCAGATGGTGTGGACCCCAAACCTTGATTAAAAAGAACGGTGGGGAGGTAAGGCAAGAAAAGTCATATGGCGAAAAAAAATCTACCAACAAGTAATCTTGTGAGTCACTCTGGTAACCAATGATGAAGCACACCAAAGAGCGCAACAGCCTAGCTTACATATAACACACCAATACTGTAAAAATCGACTAGGCTTTATACATGAGACAATGAGAAAAGATGGATCAAGATAAAACTCTCTCCACATTCAGCCACTACAGGTTGTTGATAAAAGAACCTAATTACTATACTGTACATTGTATGTGTATTCCAATATGCAAAAAAAAAAGATATAATTATAATTCTAACATGACTTCACTTGGGTTTACCTATAGAACAACCATAATAACATTGTGGTAGATGATATATGAGAGATCATGTTTTATGGATACATTCTGTATATTCTCATTCTAATTCCAAATGGACTATGAGATTGCATTGCTGTGACTTACTTTGTCAGGTAACTCTGAGAAATTAAAAGTGAAAAAGTGTTGAATTGATCAAATTTAATAACCTCACAATGTTGAGAACAACTATGGTAAAGCATAGAATGGACCCAAATCTGGGTTTTAAAATGATTGCAGTAAAGGTACAGACTCCACAAAGGAAAATAAGTTGTATGACAAAAGAAAATCCCCCCAAAATCCCCAGGTCATATCCCGTCAAGCACATCATATCAAACATGCTAAGCAGATAATGTGTCACATAAAAGCTAAAACTGAACATTTCACTTGCATAAACATAAACCTGGGTTAGTTTTGTTTCAAAACGTACAGAATGTACAAAAACGTAGGCAAATGTTACTGCACTTACACTTGCACTCATATTTGGTAGTGTGAATGATCTCTTTTGTAATTCTTATAGTAAAATATCATTCTGTCAGGTGAAATGGAACTAAATCTTTTTCAATCCTAAAGGCACAAATGCTGAAGTACCGTAGTAATCCTCTCACTTCATCGTTACCTTTTTTGGAATACTGTCACTTGGCAAAGAAAAGTATACACAGGATTCATTCAATTTTAATAACAAAAACAGTCAAAGAAAACATGCGCTCTTGCTCAAACTATTTACCACGCGTACAAATGCTATACTGCAGTGTTTCTTTAAAATGTCAATTCCATTGGTGAACATCACTGGAATGTTTTCACAATTATTGGTTGGATTTATGCCTCCCGCTGCCCCAGATGCAAACCATCAGGACAGTAAGTCTCCATGGGAGAGATGACTGAGTTATGGAGGATGACCACAGGGACCTGCTCTCCATAAGATTCAGTTCTTCCTGACCACGATGAAGGATGTTCCATTGTTCCCCTCACAGTCCCTTCTGACAACAATATCAGTCATCCAGTTCAAAGGCAGTACTCAGTTTTTTTTTTCCCCATACAACACGTGTTTAGGTCTTTAAAACATAATTGGTAATGCTTCTCTGTTGTTTTGGCCTCCACTCACTACATCTGAAAGGAAGAAGCTGATAAAAGAGTCAACAGGTTACTAGTTCTCCTGCAGCTCTTTGGCCTTAGTCAGGATAGTATGGACATCTGAGATGGGGTAATCCTGAGTACAAAGTGAAACAGGAAATCAACAAAATGAGTAGTCGGTCAATCCAATTACGAGCTTTCGTGCCCAATGTACACAGTATTTTGATTCGGACTGGAAAAAAATATTGATCAAGTTGGTTTAGTTGATTTTATAAATAGGTTGACGATACAGTAATTCTTCGTTTTCCACAGTTAATGGGGACTGAAACCCTCCTGAGAAGTGAAAAACAGTGACGCGTCACACCCCCCCCCCCCCCCCCCCCCCGGTGGAATTTTCATACATGAATTTACATGAGTTATTTAAATGTGAAAAGTATTGATACATTACATATTTAAGGTCAATATTACTGCAGAACACATATTTACTTGAATCTTAAAAGAGCAACGCTTATACCGTAACTGTACTGTTATCCCTTCTCTTCCCATCCCTTTGGCTGGAGTCTCACGGAGAGCCGCAGTTATATTATGAGTTGTAATCTATTCCCGCCTCAACTCCTGCCCTCATTTATAGATGGTTGCACCGAGAGCCAATCACGTGTCTTGTAGGAGAGCATGTCTCCCTCATGAAACTCACACACGCTGGTTAGGTAGACTAGGAGAGGAGTTGGATGAAGAAAAAAAAAAAAAAGACAAAAACCAAGGAGAAATCTATTATAATTTATGTGAAAAATTGAGATACGGTTGCTTCTGTATGTTTCTGTATGAGGTGAAAATTGAAGTGGATTTAATAATATTTGGCTGAAAATGTGACCAGACCGCCGATTACAGTTTGGGTCAACTTTCAAACAAACTGTTGCATCAGAGCAACTGTTGGTTCAGTGTCTGGCTCAAGGGTTCATGGTTTGGTCGCAATGGTTGCGGCTCAACGGCAACAACTCCATGTACGATTCGCAATTTCACATGTACGAAAGGATTAAGTATTGAAGTGCACGTGCTGCTGGCTGGATCACATTCATTTGAATGAGAGCTGCAGCTTAGTTTGCTTGGATTTTTGACAATGAAACATAAACTAAAGCCAGCAAAATGTTTAAAAACAGTAAGGAAAAACCTTTTTGCATTTTCCAACAGACACTCACCTGCAGCAACCTCATATTGACTGTGAAGTCTCCCGCAAGAAGATTACTCCGGATCAGTCTGTAAATGTGTTAGGTCAAGAGAAACTATGAGAAACAATAGAGCGCAATAAGTATTTTTTTTATCACCTTGGGGCTGAGTGTCTCACATGAGCATGGCACAGCAGACCAGGATGAGGAAGTGAAAGCGGTCCTGGTCAGAAAACAGAGTATCCCAAATGCGGATGACATCTGGTAGGAGGAACTCCTGTGATAACAGCAGGGTCAGCCAGCGGAAGGTGAAGTACTGAGGCTTGATATTCTGTTCTAGCTATATGCCAGGAAAAAGGGAAAACACACAGGAGTTTTACTGTCATTTTAAAAGAAGATATTGTGAAAAGAAGCTTGTGCTTTTATGTAAACATTATTTTGTTCAAGAGACAGAGACAGCACTTATTGTGGGATGAAGCCCTCTAATGTGGTGCATCCCAAATACGTGTACATGAGCAGCGAGCGCATTGCAGGGGCTATACAAAAATACATTCAAGCTCGGATTACTTGATGAAAAATTTGGGATTCGAGGGGATTGGGTGGTTGGCCCAATGTGCCTGAGGCATGATGCCTGGAAACTAAAGTCCTGAGAGGCCTAAAAGTGGGCTTCAGATGAAAGTATTTGATAAAAGTACTGTAAACATAAAATGGACCATACATTTGAACTCAGTAAAATATCAAAGTAATTCAACACTCATCACTCTTCTTGATACGTCCATTTTTTTATACATTGAGAAAAACTCCACATTGTTTTGATATTTGCAGTTACAGTGGGCCCCCGTGTTACGAGATTAATCCGTTCCACGGTTGGGCTCGTAATACGAATTCACTGTATGGCGGGCAATGCTAACCAATGTTTAATATGCGTTTAGAACCCCAGGTAAAAACATCAAAATTGTACATATATATTAAAAATTGGTACCAAAATAGTATAGTAAGTGCTACGTATATATAATATACAGGTATACAATCAGAAACCATCATAAATAAAATACATAGAAAGGATTTATTTTCCTTTGTGTGGCGATTTGGCATTATGTTACAAATTATGGAAATTCCTTTGATCTTTTTTATGATATCATAAAAGAATCAATTGGGGAAAAAACGCTAGGGATCTGAAATTTCCAGGAGATTATAACAGATTGAAACATGCTTACATTTGAAAATGCAACGATTCTGACAATTTCATGTGATTGCAGCTGGATGTGTGAGATTTTGTGTACAAAAATAATCATTGTCCAAATTTTTGACCATAAAAAACCTCTTATAATTACAATTTAATTTTTGGGATGCATTTTAATAGGATTTATGATGATATTGACATTAAACATGACATTGATTTTCATGTGATTTTTGCAACATTCCGTTGAGCGGGGGTCAAACTATGTCAGCAAACAGAAAATTCTTTGTTGACTTGAGTTTCACCTAAAGACAGTAGGTGGTGGTAGAGACCAGTTAATGACTGTGTCTTAAAGTGTCACCAAATGTCAAAGACTACATTCCATTTTTCAAGTTTTTGAGGGTGTTGATAAATTTAACCGACATGTATGGATAGAACTGATGCCTCTGAACAATGAGAGGTTGAAGGAAAAATAATATTCATAAATACCTTTACTACGCCTTTAAAAGCATTTACAAAATTTGAAAAAAAAAATGCAAAGTATAATTTGCAAAGTGTGTGCACAAGGGATAATCAACGATTGAATAGGATTTATTTTATTGGTGGTGTGTTGATGTTGGTAGTTCATTTTGAGGGGCGGCATGACTCAGTGGTAGAGTGGTCGTCTTCCAGCTGAGAGGCTGTGGGTTCGAGCCCCCGACCATCATGACCATGCCGAAGTGTCCTTGAGCAAGACACAGAACCCCTCGTTGCTCCTGATGCTGCGTCATCAGTAGGTAAATGAATAGTTAGTGTAAAGCGCCTTGAGTACCCAAAGTAGAAAAGCGCTATATAAGTGAAAGTCCATTTACCAAGTCGGCTTTCAAAACACATCTTTGGCAAGTGATGTTTTTTGATCTTCCTTGGTTGTTATTTTATGTGGTGTGCATAACAAATAAATATTTGAGTGTTGTCACATCCATGTATGTACTAATTTAAATATGTACTCGCGCCATGTCAATGGATGTCATTTTCACCAGCGCACAATGTTAAGCTGTATGCTTTTATTATTTTAGTTTACAGTGAACCCTCCCTACTTCAGGGGTTCCACTATCGCGGATTCGCGAGTGCGACTGCAGCTGCGCGAGACTTCAAAAAAAAGGGCTTCTCCGCCGGCAGTTGGCAATCCAGATTGCTAAACCAGCTTCCATACGGACGATCGTTTTATTATGAGCCGTAACAACTGGCTTCGCTTAATTGCCAAAGGTGATGGCAGCTGTCTTCTAGTGTTTGCTTTGTCCTTAATTTTCTCACTTTTTTTTCTATAACTCAGAAACCTGTCTTTTGAACTGGGGTCTTCAGACATTTTACAGTACAGTGGGCAACCGGTTTACGAACTTCCCCTCTTACGAACTTTTCGACTTACGAGCGTGGACCGCAGCGTTTTTTTGTCCCCCACTTACGCACTAACCTTTCATCTTACGAACAATCCGACATGCCGCCGGTCAATGTGTTCGCACAATAATTTTCGCTTTGCTACATCAACAAAATCAATTGTTCACGCTTGTCACGGTCACGCTGAACGTTATTGCTCTTACAATGTCACAGTCACTGTCTCAGTCACGGTGTCAGTCACGGAGATGCTGATATGCTATTGGTCGATTAAGGTCACAGTCCCGGTCTCACTCACGGAGATGCGGATATACTATTGGCCGGCGTCACGTCAATCACAGAAATGCCTATATGCTTGGCCAAACGCCTTCATCTAGCTCAGTGTTTCCCAACCTTTTGATCACCGCGTCACATTTAAAGCCTTGAGGGTGCTGCCCGCGGCACAGTCAAAGCTGTAATTTTAGACAGCGGACCGGGGGGATAATTTCCCCCGGCACAACTGACAATATCTGTGCCACGGCACCCAGCGGTTGAAAAACATGGATCTAGCTTGATGGCACAGCTGGTCGGTGTGTTGTGAAGACTTTGCAAACTTTATCTGTTAGACGTGGCTTCTAAAATTGCTAGTGGTGGTAAAGGAAGAAGTAAGAGAATGATGACAATAGAAACGAAGCAGGAGATAATAAAAAAAAAAAGGCGGAGCACGCATAGTTAACCTTGCTCGTGAGTATGGCCGTAGCCGCTCGGCAATGTTCTAAGAGCAAGACTTTCCTTGCCGGGGGACGGACCTCGGTCGACAACAAAATGGAGAGGCTTCTTCTATTATGGATTAAAGAGAAGGAAATCGCCGGTGATATGTTCTAGTTTGAGAAAAGTTCCCGTTTAAGAAAATAAATAAATAAGTTCTGCAGGTTGGTCTCTGCTCCCCTCCGCCTCCACCCAGCTCAAGTCACGTCGCCCCAAAGGTAAATGTCATTTTTCCTTTGTATATGTTATTTAACTGTACAGTAGATTATGTTACTCATTTTTAATATGTGTATAAAGTCGTGATGTTTTTACCTAAGGTTTTTGCACGCGTTGCACGCATTCACTAATTAACATAGGTTTGGATTGCCCGCCATACGAGCAGTTCGAGTTACGAGCGTAGCCGCTGAACGGATTAAGTTCGTAACACAGGGGCCCACTGTATATTCATGGTATAAATAATCTTAGCGACTATCTTAATGATAGGGTTGGTAATATAATGCTAAAAAAGTAACAAAAGATTTGGGGTAAGGACATATCTAAGAAAATATTTGTGTGTCCTTACCAACTTTGAATAGAGCTCTTCATCTTTTTCTTTGAGCATTGAGTAAACACTCTCCATCTTGTATGTTATGCCACACTGTGAATCATCCAGGCTCTTGATGAAATTATCTCGATTCTCTGACATTAGGTTGGTGAAACAGAAGAATGTATCTGCTTCAGCATGCTCTGAAAGAAAAAAACAACAGAAGGCCATTTCATCTATTACAGTAGACAAATATAATAAAATGTTACTATGAGTTTTTACATTGGCCTGTCAGTTGCCACAGTTAGCATTTTTCCACAATAAAGATAAGTTGCACTACAGGTATATCTAAACTAGATTTGTCTATGTTTCAACAAATGACACACAAATATTACACAGAGGTTCACTTGAATAAAAAGTGAACACTTATAGACAAGTGGTCCCACCTTTCCACTGGCTGTTGGGGTCTGTGGCAAAGGTATAGTAAATAGGACCAACTATTTCGTTCATGCCCTGCACATAAGCAATCCCAGGATTGAGTTTGGCATAGATAAAAAGGATGCGCTCCACCACTTCCCAGTGTGCTTCACTTCCATTGGGTAATACCTCATATTCATTAGATGGATACAGGTTCAAAGACTTTCCTGGGGAGCTCACCTGGTAGGACAGATACAATGTATAGCTAGTTAATCCCGTGCAACTGCTGTAATTACCGTAATTTTGCAGCATGTTTGGGGTACAGAAAAAAATAGTACAATGGTGCTTGCACTTAACACACAGTTGTTTTTTTTTTATAATTAAAACACTAATAAAAATACGCAATAAAAATACACATACGAATAAAATGATTACTTTTAAAAGAACATGTATACCCCGCACTTGCTGTTCTTCTAAGATAAAGTGCTTTATGATCTAAGATAAAGTGCACATGATCCATATTTGCCATTTTGTTATCCAGACCCTTTTGCCAAAACAGATCTTAGTATTTCACACAGAACAAAGATAGTTCGGGCCAATATGGATTTCACCCATATCTAGCAGACATTTCAAGACCAATACAGTATTACACGAATCATTGTAATGAAATTCGGCTCTAAGATGATGCAACTTCGAGGCTACACTCAAGTTAATTTTAAACGGACAATGTGCATATTTTAGCGACATCTAACGAAAAAACAAGAGAAAGGAATCATTTTGAAGCACATGTAATATGGCAGGGGAGCTCGTCGACCACAGTTGACCGCTGAGGTAGTGTTGGTCGACCGCATGACATTACACTACAAGGGTGTGGGGACAGCCCGAAAAAAGAATGTCTATCAAAAACCACCAAGCTTATATCACAGGAAGTTGGCTGCTGGAAATGTTGATCTTGGGGGCAAAAAAGTTTGGGCCCCCCTATACAAAGGTTTCTCAGAGGACCATACTTCAATTGGCTACAACTAACACTACATATGTTAGCATAGTTCTTCTCCTTTAAATTATCTGTAACAGAAAGATGGCAGCGAAACATGTCAGCCTAATTGTAGGCGGGGCGCGATCTGTGTAATATAACTGCAGATTACAAGAGTGACGATTATTTAAAAAACAAAAAAAAATGTGCAAGTTTTTAGTTTCCCCTAAACAAACTGAATGTAAGTTTTTCATATGATTTCTTTTAATGAATGAACAACCACTAGATTAAGCAAAATCTTACAAGTTCTCCCTTAAATAAAATCACATCAACAATGATAACACGATGATGAAAATGACACAAAAACATAGGTAAGAGAAAAAACATCTTTTGTGGCCCTTTTGTGCTGTGTGCCATGTTGGATAATGGATACTTTACAATGGATGGTAAATAAACAATGGATAATTTACACTGTTGCAAATTGAACATAACTGATCAAACACGTGTTTTCACAAATACATTATAAGGAAGAGAGAAATCATACATACATTGGTTACTCCACTGCGATTACGATTTACAGTTTGTGCTTTTAGGGTAGTTTGTTCCACTCGCCGACGCAGTGTCTCATAATCATTCTGTGGGTCCAAGATCAGTTGGCAAGGGTAGTCTGTAGGACGCTGAAAAAAGGCCATGTCTGGATACAGCCTCCTATAAAATGTAAACATCTATACTTTACTGCAGATGCATGACACCCATTATCCAGTAATTCATTGTTCAATGTAACAAAGAGGACAGAAGAGATTTCGGAAGAAAAATATATTGCAGTAGTCCGTACCTTACATCCTTATCAATCTGAAGTAGAATTTCATTATCTTTGAAGTATGTATTCCACCTGCTCTCTGGATTTGGATTCAAAGGCTGAAAAGCAAATGATTTATATATAATACACTAGTCTAGCAAGTTGGGGTTTTGCATCACGTTTTATTTTTTTTTTACTTTGCATCTCATGTAAACGCATGGACTGAGAGAAGCAAAAACCTGCCGATGGTCCCAAATGATTTTCGAATGAAAGTTCATTTGTGTTCACGAGTGCCAGGTTTCATTAGACCTAATCAGTGATTCATACGGAACAACTGTCACAGTTCAGGCCGCATGTGGTTCGTGGATTGCATGGTAAAAAAAAAAAAAAAAAACGTGTGCATGCATGTGAAGGCTGCATGTTCCTCTAACCCAAATTACTACCGTCACATGAAGCACATTACACACGGGGTGGGCACTGGCACTATTTTGCCATTAGTGAGTCATGCGTACGGATCTATTTTTGGAATGTGGATAGCACCACACCATCGGTGTCAAGTATCAACCTGGTTTTACAGTTCCCATGCTCAGGTGCCAACAGTGCTCAATATGTGGAGGATGGTAGACAGGGGCACATGGCTATTGTTCACGGTGCATGTGCTCTTCACACCCAAATTAGGCGGCGTCCTGAGAGTACATTTCGGAATACAAAATAGTTGGTCTTTGGATGACCCTTAGAAGAGATCGCTTTTAGCCTTTGTGAACTATGGAGTTACCAGCACGCACGCACGCGCGCACACACACACACACACAAACACACACACACACACACACACGCACACACAAGCTGACTCACATGGTCTTCCATTGTAACGTCTTCCCTGGATAGTCCCAGTTTGGCTTTGGCAATGCCAGGTTGGATGATCATTTCTTTTAGAAACTGGGAATACACCTCTCTGTAGTAAAGAAAAAAACATGTTATTATTAAAAAACAATTATTGTACTAAAAGGAGTGGTGATATATAAAATATGTAGAAATATTTAGATAAGGGATGAGTAATGTTCATTTAAAAAAAAAAAAACTTTTTACAATCATAAAATAAAAGCTCGAAGAAATATTCTGGCTTTCTTATAATTGTGTGAAGATCAGCTCTCCTTGAGCTTTAACAGTGAAACGTGATAGGAGGATAATGAACATTAAGTAAAATTATTATGTTTTGTTTGTTTTACACACCCAGAGGTGTCAGACATGGTAACTTCAATTTCCTCTACATTCACTCAGTAGTGACAGCCCACCGATCCTAAATTTGCGCCACCACTGCTAGGGTGGAGCAACATAATGTTTTGGATTACAGCCCTACTATGCGATTTTGTGATCGTCAAATATATTTTCTTTTTATTGGCTCTTATTGTCAGATCTTACCAATCAGTGGCATGCTCAAGGTAGCACAACACGGCTCCTAAATGCTTTGTACAGACTTAATGTGTGTTAGAAGTAAGTCGGTGTGCTGCAGCGGCAAAAGAGCAGCGTTGTGTAGATGCTCTTTTTTATGGTGACAATCACTGTAACGACCCTTTCTTTTCTTGGATCAACATTATTAAGACGGGCACTTTTTATCATAAGTTCATTCTCATCTTTGTGGTGTGCAACATAAAAAGCATTGTATTCTCAACTGCGTGAGTCAACTACAAAGCACCTCGAATTGCATGGGGGGGGGGGGGGGGGGGGGTAAATGTAATAATAATAAAATAATAATAAAATAAAAAATAAAATAATAAAAAATAGCCTTCATCAGGTTTAATCAATCAACAACATAACATTTATGTTTCTCAAATAATAATAAGTATTCTCAAATAAATTTAACCTACAGTAGGACTTAACAGTACAACAACAACAATATTTACAAAACTGAAAAGTAGTATTAAGGTAGTCTTATGAATGATGATGAAAGGAATCTTCTCAAACTAATTTATATAGCACAACAGATATAGAACAGAACATTTTATATTTCCTTTCTATTTTTTTTCTTTTGGCTTGTTTTTTTTTTTCAATGACAACTTAACAACTCAAAAAATATCCTCTCTCCACTCGTCATTTCTCTTTCATTTCTCTCACTCCTCTCCACTCTTCTGTCATTTCTCACACTCCTTTCCACTTTTCTTTTTTTCTTCACTCCACTCCAACAACAGTCTCAATGATTTCAATGTTGTACCAAATGCACTTTTTGGTGATTCAGTGACATCCCTCCCCTTATGCTACATTCTCTGGTTTTTAAATAAATCCCTCTGCCTAATTTTAAGGATTTTTTTTATGATTATTAATCAATATCTATCAATATATTGATCAATAGCTCTGCTGTTGGTTGGGTTAGGGACTCCAAAATCACCACACACATCAATGACACCCCTCCCCTTATGCTACATTCTCTGGTTTTCAAATAAATCTTTCTGCCAAATTTTAATGATTTTTCCGTTTTGGAGTCTCTAACCCAACCAATAGCAAAGCTATTGATCAATATATGTGTAAATATTGATCAATAATCATAAAAAATTACTTAAAATTAGGCAGAGGGATTTATTTGAAAACCAAAGAATGTAGCATAAGGGGAGGTGTAGTATGATCATGAAAATGTCATTAATGTGCCCAGTGATTTTGGACTCCTTATATTAAACAATATTGGAGCTATAGATGAATATTTAGTTTATTAATGATTTTTAAGAACAAAACTTGTTCAAAAATTAAACGCTTTTTTTTTTATCCCAAAGCACTGTTCCAATATGATTTGGTTAATGTCTTTGATGTGTTGGTTGAATTCATAATCACAAATTGTGGCGTTATTGTTTTTTTTTCCCTCCTCATCTCGTAATCTGCAGACGGTCCCTTGCGCACTCGCCCAGCCTCTGCTGCTCATAGAGATCAATTGCGTCTTTTCAGCGAAACAAAAGGTTTAAATATTTTACAAATGTCTTTTTTGACATTGTAGCTGGTAGTCCGTGTTATGAAGGGGGCATAAAGGCAACTTTGGTGTTTCGACGACGTTTTGTCTGAGAGGTATTGATCGCGAAAGTGCGAATCTGCCAAAATCTTGCCAACTTTACTTAAGTCACTGGATGGGGGCTTCCAATTTCAGGGTTGGTGATTTTATTTTCTGTTGTGTTCACAAGTGCGTGTGTGTGTGTACGCGTGTATTTCATCAGGTGGTGGTTTCAATTGATTGGAAGTGTCTCCGCCTCTCCAGTGCACAGGACAAGGACGTTCCAGCCTTATTTAAGTATCCATATTATTTTTAATTATTTTTTTAAAATAAATTACGATAAAAATATTGGAACTATACCTCTGTCTCCGACTCGTTGCCACATAAATAAGATGGATTTTATTTTGTTTCATTTCAGCATGCACGTCTTGAAGTGAACGTGGTAGGCTTTTTGTAGACTTGAAGGTTTGATCGGCGAGAAGAGCACTTAGACCCAGCACAAAACAGAGAGCTACATGATAAGCAACAGCTTACTCGCTCGAGCTTGTAGGCAGGCTTCTGCGGGGCCAGCTTATGATCGATTGCTGACTTTGGTCAGATAGCAACGTTTAACTCCAGCATCTTGTCCAAGAAATAGAATTTGAAAACGATGAGTAGTTAGCAGCTTCCTAACAGCAGGGAATTGTTTATGGGGCGGTTGTAGTAGCCACTACCCTGGAAGTGGATAGCGGCGGAGGTTTACAAGCATATGCATCATCCAAAAATGCTTCTCTAGTGTTATTATAAAACAAATTTCAACGAGAACGTCACGATCCAACTGGAAATAAAATAAGTAACACACCATTGAGAAAAGAGCTGATCAACATTGATTTGAATTATAACTATGCAGAAATAAAACCACACATCCAGACGTGCATGATTTAAAATAATGAAAATAATACTGGCAAGCGATTGCAACAATTTTCCTGCACATAATTTTCTAGTGAAAAATAATAGCAGGAAATGTGCGCACGTATTTAATTCTAAGAGAGCGTTGTACACACATCTAATAGACATTAACACAAAATACACACATTTACACACTAGCACAGCGCTGAATCGCACTTACAATGAGGCAAGAAGTTTGTTATGTAGCGAAAAGGCTGGCTTTCCTAATAACATTTACTAGTCTTTTGCGCCACCTACTGTCTTGAGGCGTAACACAGATGTCATCAAAGAATTTTTTGGTTTGTCAACCGATCTCAACCAATGTTCTTTCAATAAAAAAGTGATTGGACAGAACCATGACTAAGTAAATCCTTTCACAGGGCATTGCAAGGCATTACAGTATTATAGATAGCCATGAATTGGTTTCGTCCCTTTTTTTTCTTAATGCTTTGTGAAATAATCTGTCCCGTCAGATTAAACCTCCTTTGGATCTGGCCCCCAGGCTGCACGTTTGACATCCCTGCCCCAAACGGTGTAAGAAGACTGTAATGTAACCCACTGCAGTTATGTCATGTTCAACACCAGTCATTTCTTGGGATGGGATGAGACACAAATCCCACAAGAGTAGATCACTCACAAGATTGAATAAAATGAGGCAGATTATTTTTAAATTTTGTAGTGTAAAATAATGCGTAACATAAATTTTTCGGTTTTCAAAATGTTTTATTTTTACTGAGCAGACTGCAACAAAATTAACGATCTAGTGTGCAAATATAAATATAGACGAAGAATCAGGTTTATTTTTCAGCTATAGCTGAGATCTTTTCTAATACTCGATAGGTAAACAAAATACATACAGCTCCTGTTAGCTGCGGTGTTTGGTCTTTTTTTTTTAGTTGCAGTGTTGTCATGTTTACCAATATTTTACCACCTCTTCAACTGGAAAACCAAAATATCGGCAAAGTTGATGTGAATGTAATCAGAGCACCCGGTTTTTCTCTTGTAGAGCTGCAACTATTGGCACTGGCTATTAATCCATCATTCATTAGCCATAGCAGCTTATATCATATCGCTGGCTTGTTAGCAGCTGGGATAGGCGCTGGACACCCTGAACTGGTTGCCAGCCAATCGCAGGGCACAGAAGGACAAACAACTGTTTACACATCCAATCACACCTAAGGGCAAATTTGGAATGTCCAATAAATCTACCATGCATGTTTTTGGAATGTGGAGGAAGCCGAAATGCCCGGAGTGAACTCACACGGGCTCAGGGAGAACATGTTCCACACAGGAAGGCCGGAATGAACTGGAATTGAACTGAGTGCTCTGAACTGTGAGCGGACGTGCTAACTCTTCTACCAGCTATTATTATTATTTTTTTTTTTCATTTTGCTTAGTGAAAAATAAATATGAACACAGAAGACCAAATAACACAATTCAACTGAATTATGAATGACCAACCTTTATAATGTTTGATTATCAATATTTTTTTTGTTAAATATATGCTGAGATATTATATAATTTTCTCCCCATTTATTTTGGTCAAAACAAAGTAACGTCAGAGCCAAAGAACATATAAGAAGCCTGGTTTGGTCAAGAGTACCAAAGCAAAAGAAATTCAGTATGCAACAAAGTGTGCAGTCACCTGACTGCTCTCGTCAGCTGCACTACAGCGCTGCTAGCTAGCAGCTAAGGCATGCTGAACGCTGGCAACACACACATAGAATAAAATGCCAGTGTAATTAAGTCATTTTAGCGCCCTGTATTGCTTGAATGTGACATCGGGATGACGTTGTGTTGTGCGCATTGAGCTGCTACTCGTGACTCTCCTGTCACAACAGGCTTTGTGGTATAAAGTCAGCAGTTGCCACTACATACTTTCTTTGTAACAACTTCAAAATAAAAGCCTTTGTGTAAAATAAAAACAAGTATTTGTGTCCATCCTTTTTCAGTATGGTCACATTTATTTTTAAGTCTCACGAAAATTGACAGTGCTTTTATGCCACAGCAGTAAGAATCAGTGCATTAACCTGTGTAATCAGTTTCCGCAAAAACAGCCAAAAGGATCTCATGCTGTGCAGGGTCGAAATCTTGTGGTGACTTTATCTCACGAGATATCGTTGCACGAGAAAGTGTCTCATCCCTTATTTTTACTGCAATCGCCATACAATAAAAAGTAGTGTTGTATTACCCTACCTTTCCTTTTTAAGGAACGAGTCCCATCGTGTCTGATCAAGAGGAAGGTAGTTAAGAAGGATCTAGAAAGAGCAGGGTAGAAAGTCTATATTGTCATTGTAAAGTGGGAGTATTTCAAATTCTGCTACCTAATCTCAATGTGCTCAAATATTTATCTCATACATATTTGGATATTTTTAAAATGAATGTGCAAAGAATAAAAGTTCAAAACAAACGACACAGCATAATTTATAATTATTTCCATTTCTATCACAATCTATCCAATTTCAATTTTTGCACTGAAGAAGTTACCTGTAGCAGGAATAAAAACAATTGCTGCAAACCACATATGTCATTTTACCTTCCAGCAAAGTGCCCGTATGCCTCCTTCAAATGGAATTCCTAAGAGGAATAAAGAAAAGAATGATCAAATTGCTCGACAATGCATTTTCAGAGCAACACAAGGACTATCATAGAAACTTACCATTGAAGCATAGCTCTCTTAGTGTTTTCAAGTTTATGTTTTCTTCTGTCAAAGCTACTTTAAAGTCCTGTATTCTGTGGGAGAAAAACAGACAATGTTTTTAATCAGAGCCATCAGAAAATTACAGCTTAAGTGGTCCTACCAGAATTGAACATGTGGTATATTCTGTACGCACAAATATATTCATTTTGATTTTTCATTTATTTTCATTTTCATCTATCAACTATAGTTTCAAGAATTTATGACAATAAAGAACAGCTCAGCATGACTTGTGGTTAAAAACTTGCTGATGTACCTATTCGCAAATGTATTTCTTTTTTTTTCACTTTTGCTTTTTCCTTTAGGGTTATTAATCCCATTTTTCATGAAAAATCCATATTTGTATTTATTATTTACTTTTTTAACAATGAGTTGCTGTAGGCCAGTGCTTCTTAATTGTATTTTGAAAAGCCCTTTTTTTTTTTTTTAAACGTAACAAAACAAAAATAGGAGTTAACTTTCAACAGTTAACTACTTTTTACAGCGATTATACAGGTTGCAGGTCAGTCTAAAACAGAAAAAATAACCAAGTGTATCAAAATGCCTGAAATAAATAAAAAAAAAACATGGCAAAAACAAACAACCATATCTATTGCTCTTGTTTTCCTCTGTTGCTGTCTCATATCTTGATGGATATCGGTTCTCATTTATAACTACCTGCCCTACAATCCTCTTCGGGGATTAAAAAACTTTTATCTTACATTTCCTGGCCAAGAGCCAATCATTGAAAGAATGCAAATTGGGGTGCATTGGTTACTTGAATGGGTGAACACCTGCAGTGGAAAGGCATTCAGAATGCTTTTCTCGTCAGGCCAATTCTTTATGTAAAACATATTAAAAACAAAAAAACAACAACAACAGAATAACACAAAAAAAATCTCTTTAACATTTAATTCTAAAAATTACTTTTAACTTTTGGTTGGCGAGATTGTGCACACAATGAGTTTGGTTTTTGAAACCAGGACTTAAAAAGGGAGCAACTATAAATAAATCTCTGGTAAAGTCAACTGTGTTATAGCTGTGAATAACGAGTAGTGAATTGAACCAATGCAGTTTATTCACTACTAAGCATAATTCTTAACTGCTTGGTGGTGCTCTAAAATCACTGTCATATTGACTGCAGGCTGATTGCAGTTAGTACTGACTTGATCATGCAAGTCAATAGAAATATATTTCACTAAGCAAAAAGGGGCAAATATATGATGGACATCTAATGAAATGTCTATCCCGACAGTTACAGTGACGGATGAAAAATGCAATGCTGACATTTCTAACTTGCTGTTTGTTGTTTTTTTAAGTATTCCTGTCATCTGACAGTCCATTGGCTAAATGGGTGTCCATCAACGACAGATCGTTTGTCAGTGCTTATGAAGTGCCCGCTTCTGGTTGTTTGTCTTTGTGTGCCTTGCGACTGGCGGGCAAACAGTTCAAGGTATCCCTAGCCTACTGCCCCAAGACAACTGGCATAGGCACCAGCACGCCAGTGCCCCTACTGAGGATGAAAATAGAAAATGTATGGTAGTAGTAGTAATACCATTACGTGGTGCCAGTGATTCTTTAAAAGTTGAGTACTTGTACTGGTAGTGGTCTGAAAGAGCTGATCATATTAGGCCAATGAGATGGTCAGTACAGTCGGCCCCCGGTTTACGAACACCCTCTTTTACGAACATTTCAACTTACGAGCGTGGTCCGCGGAGTTTTTTGTCCCCCACTTACACACAGACCATTCACCTTACGAGCAATCTGACATACCGGCCATTGTATTTGTTCATATATTTTCGCTTTGCCACGTCATCAAAATCAGTAGTTAAAGCTTGTCACGGGAACGTAGAGATGCTGTTGCTCTTACAATGTCACAGTCACTGTCTCAGTCACGGTGTCAGTCACGGTCTCACTCACGGAGATGCTATTGGCCGGCGTCACGTCAATCACAGAAATGCCGATATGCTATTGGCCGAACGCCTTTATCTAGCTTGATGGCACAGCTGGTCGGGACGGAAGGAAGGAGAGAAAATGAGTCAAAAACGGAAGGAAGGAATGTTGTGAAGACTTTGCAAACTTTATCTGTTAGACATGGCTTCTAAAATTGTAAGTGGCGGTAAAGGAAGAAGAGGATGATGACAATAGAAACCAAGCAGGAGATAAAAAAAAATAAAATAAAAATACGAAGGAGGCGCACGCATGGCTCGTGAGTATGGCCGTAACCGCTTGGCAATCTTCTAACTTTCCTTGCCTGGGGACAGACCTCGATCGACAACAAAATTGAGAGGCTTCTTCTATTATGGATTAAAGAGAAGGAAATCGCCGGTGATATGTTCTAGTTTTGAGAAAAGTTCCCGTTTAAGAAAATAAATCAATAAATTCTGCGGGTTGGTCTCTGCTCCCCTCCGCCTCCACCCAGCTCAAGTCACGTCGCCCCAAAGGTAAATGTCATTTTTCCTTTGTATATTTATGTTATTTAATTTAACTGTACAGTAGATTATATTACTCATTTTTAATATGTGTATAAAGTCGTGATGTTTTTACCTAAGGTTTTTGCACGCGTTGCACGCATTCACGAATTAACATAGGTTTGGATTGCCCGTCATACGAGCAGTTCGAGTTACCATCGTAGCCGCTGAACGGATTACGTTCGTAACACGGGGGCCCACTGTATATTCTAAATTTTGAACAGTATTCTATAGTCATGTGTTTACTTGAGCTTTTTTTTTCCTCATCCAAGTGAAATACATGGATTTAATCCAAACATAACCGGTGCTCCAGTATAATGTTCTAGAAAAAAAAAACAGGAAATGAAACGAAAAAAATATTCAGCATACTTAAGTAATAGTAGTAACAATTTTTATTACGGCAGAAATTAGAAAAGGTTAAAAACAATTTTTTTCCGAAGAGTAATACACGTCAGAATTTAACACCTACAGCTGAATGGGATTTCACTATTTGCCAATTATCAAATGAATGACAACATCAAACGTTATTTGCACATTTCAGGATTTATCAGGCTCTTATGTCCCGTTACTATCCCAAATTAAGGCAAAACCTATGCATAACACCATAAACGCTTAATTGAAAGTAAACTGACCTGCGGCAGAAAAACATTGGGTGTATTGGATAGAAACCGGGGCAAAAAAAAAAGCACAGTTCATTGATTCAACTCAACCTATTCTGCTTTTAGAACTAATTTTATTGCTCATGTTCAAAACTACACTGTCAGCAGAATAAGCAAGACGTTAGCCGTTCCGGGCTTGTAGGCTAGTGTGAGTTGGATGTTATCAGCTGACATGCTAACGGAAAACTAGTATCGCTAGTTTGTCAAAGGATAGCTAAATATTGAGATTTTGGGGGAGTAACACCACAAATTTCAAACGACAGTATAATTCAAGGAGGACAAAAACGAAAGACAAATGTTGAGACCTGCGATAGCCCTTGAATGAAGGTTTACGGTTCTGCTAGCCCGCGTTGCAATTGTGTGTTCAAGATGCTTTTATCATTGTAGTAAATTACATTGCTCTACATATATCAGCAATTTTCGCGTCCATCATACCACGCAGGACGTACCTGTTTTTGTATGCAACGGACATATCTGGGCAAACGACGATATTTTCATGCAGCTACAGTATTTCCAAGAAGGTGTTTGCCTGAGGGAAGTCGTTCGGTCACTTCCGTCTTCAAAAACACATTGGAAAAGGCACCACACTACACACTGGTGTTCACACGTGATTTTTGTTACAGGGGAAGTGTGTGTGTGTATGCTCTCCTGTTAGACGAATGTAATTTCATAGCCAAGCTTGGAGATCAACCTTATTCATACGCGCATATATATATATATATATATATATATATATATATATATATATATATATATATATATATATATATATATATATATATATATATATATATATATATATATATATATATATATATATATATATATATATCATAACATTTAAAAAATATCTATTATTAAATAGATATTTAAATAAATAACAGGCATAGTTTTATGTAGTCAGAGGCCTTTGTGTCTAGAATCTTGATCAATATATTCATAGTGCAAGTGGGACCAAATCTAAAGTAATAGCAGTGAAATGAGAACAATTCAGTTTTGTGTCGCTCTGCTTAGACATAATTTGAAGAAATGGGCCACCATTACAATATGCAAAGTAGAGTCTGTGAATTCTGTTAATTTCGGAGCGCTCCTCCGACTGGTGCATATTTAAAAAAAAACTAACAATAAATAGAGTCAGAGAGAGCTGGCAATGTCATCCAGGGAGGGCAAAGAGCATCTACTGATTTTCTGGGCGATGTTGATCACTATCTGGAGCGTTTGGGATTATCTGGAGGCAATGCACTATTGTACAGTGCCATATAGCGCTATAGTAGAGTAAAATCAGCAAATCTTGCTTTGTACTTAGACTTGGTGCCCCTCATGTGGATGCCTGGTGCTACTGCTCCATCTTCCCCGCCTTATCCACACTCCTGCTCTTCAGCAGAACATTGTTTTGAGTTACACACATCAACTGTTCTGACTTCATGGCTTTGTGTGTGCTATTGTAACTACCTCTATAGCTAGATTTGACTTGTCAGATCACCCATCCAGCCACACGTAATCTACTGCTTTATCCTGAGTTGAAAGGATTCCTTGGCGTTCCCAGGTCAGCCGAGAGACATAGTCTTTCCGGGGTGTCCTGAGCCGTCTCCAAGGCCTCCTCACCGTGGAGAAAACCTCAGCAGGGAGGCATCCTAACCAGTAGCCCGAACCACCTCAACTGGCTCCACTCAACGTGGAGGAGCAGCAGCCCAACACTGAGGCCCTCCTGAATACCTGAGTTTCTCACCTTATCTCGAGGGAGAGCCCAGACACCCTGCGAAGGAAACTCATTTTGGGCGCTTGCATCCAAGATCTCGTTCTTCCAGTCACAACCTGCTGCACGGGACCATAGGTGAGGGCAGGAATGTAGATCAACCGATGAATAGAGAGGTTCACCTTTTGGCTCAGACAAACCAGTTTAGAGTCTGCATTACGGCAGACACTCCTCGGCCTCCTGAGTAAGTAGGAAAGGGGCCGCCAAGTCTAATCGGATTCAGGAGGACCAGCTCTCCACCCTTGGCAGGATCCTTGAGGGTGCATGGGAGTTCACCTAACCGGTCTATACTGTACGTGTTTCGTGGATTTAGAAAAGGCACAGCGAGGGTAGGACTTTGCCAAGGCTTCCTTTTGTCACCAATTCTGTTAATTACCTTTATGGACAGAATTTCTAGGTGCAGCTGAAGCTTTGATATGGTCCAGTTTGAGGATCTCAGCATTGCATCTCTGTTATTTGGAGATGATGTGGGGCTGTTGGCGTCCTTGGGCCGTGATGTCCAACTCTTACTGGAGCAGTTTTTCAGCTGAGTGTGAAGCAGCTGGAATGAAGTTCAACACCAACTCCAAATTTGAGAACA
This sequence comes from Hippichthys cyanospilos, assembly GCF_059441005.1. NCBI lineage: Eukaryota > Metazoa > Chordata > Actinopteri > Syngnathiformes > Syngnathidae > Hippichthys > Hippichthys cyanospilos. Next base: position 2,359,402 of record NC_142383.1, read on the forward strand.
TGGTCCTCAGTCCGAAAAGGGTGGAGTGTCCTCTCTGGGTCAAAGATAAGGTCCTGCCCCTAGTGGAGGAGTTTAATTAAGTATCTTGTCAGATCACGTGCAACCAAAAGAAATGAACATTGTACTGCAATCAAGTTTTAGAGCACACCAAAGAAGATTGTTCGAGACCCAATTGTAAACGTCGTAGCAAAGTGTGTGATTCTTATGCATATGACATTGTTGAGTGTTTTAGTTTTATGTTCTTGCAAAGAAACATTTAAAATGAACTAAATTAAAATTGCTTACTTTGTCATTACTGGGTACACTCTCAAGAAGAAGAGTACTTCCTGTAGGGTGCATTATTGTTCTCCAAGTAACACATCATTCGTGATCTCTGATGAGGGACCGTTTCTCAACTGTTTTTTTGCATTCAAATGTATATGTAATCTATATGTAAATGCCTTCTAAAATTATATGGAATACAACTTAAATAAATAAACAGTAAGCGCAGTAAGGGTTGTAACCCAGACAAGGGACATATACCATATAACGTAAGTGTATTTTTAACTTTGGATGATCCACTTATATTTTCACCGTGTCTGGTTCTATTAAACAAGCAGAACTACATAATTGCATCACAACACACCTGCCGAACCGCAACCCTTTTCTTTGGAATTATGCAATATGAGTATCCCCCCCCCCCCCCCCCCGCCCCCCCGCTGCAATGAATATGTTTTTTTTCAGTGCATAGCAACGTGAGGAAATGAGGAACAGGAACCGACGGACGAGAGGACTTGTAGTAGAAGTAGGAGGAGTCTGTTTGTTGACATCAGACGAAAACGAAAATCAGATGAGCGAAGACTGGCGATAATAACTCCGATTCTCGCCTTTATCAAGACGCAAAGCCTTGGCGAAAGCTAAGGTAGAGCATTATATGACAACTTGTCTACTCAGACATCGCTGACCATTGATTGTTTTTTGTATTTCCACACAGCACATATAGGCTAGCCGCACAGCTAAGTTCGCTAACATTGCTGGGAAAGTCATCGTTAGCCGAAAGCTAACGTAACCTGAAACACACTAGTGATGTTTGCTGTCAGATACTGGAAGCCCAGTTTTGAAAAACAACTACTTGTAAGTTGTGTGGCTACTTAAAAACAAGTAAATAATAGTATATTTTGCTAGCCGATCATATCTTGACTGTAGCGTTATTGTTAAGTAAATTGTTTTACTTAATCGCTAACTAGCTTGCTTGCTAACTTAGTCGCTTAGGATTCATTGCTTTAATTGCTGACAGCCTAGAAATAGACTCTAGAAGACGGGGAAGCAATGCATTTAACTGTATCGAACCCTCAATAACAAGTACGCTTAATGTCACGTCATAAGCCATATTGTTTGAATTGTTTAGATAGGTTGTAAAGTAATTATCTCAAGTCACCAACAACCAGCAAGATTGTCAATATTGTTTTTTTTAATGTTAATTGTAAGTATTCATTCCGTAGACTGACTTGTGTTCCTTCAAACAGTTTTTTTTTAAATAAATAAATTCATAAAGTTATCCAAAAGACAGGATTTTGTAGAGGATTTTGTGATGCCAAGTCTCCCTCTTGCCACATCCTTTTGTATAAATGCATAATTGTATCAATTATGTTGACAGCTTTGTTTTAAAACTCATTTCTGCTATATTTATCCGATTCTCTGCGACTCTAATTTGTTTGTATAGATGTGAATTTGTAAAGAAAAAAAAAAACGATCAAAGTTTGTCAAAATTGTGGCACCAGTCATCCTTACTCTACTTAGGGATGTCAGCATCCACGCTAGTCATTAGAATTGTTATTACTTGTCTTTTCAGGTCCCCTGCTCTGCCTAATCTTTGATCTGAGCCAGACAAGAAGAGGCGAATATGGCAGCTAAAGCAGGAGACAACCCCGACAGCCTCATGACTCTGGCAACAGTTTTCTGCCTGAGGAACCTCAGAAAGACGATGTGCTATCAGGGCCTGAGGGACAAGCTTTGCTTGCGCTCAGACATCTTTCTTCCCAGTGAAATCTGTGACAAATTGGTCAATGTGTATGTATATACAGTAGACATACCATGTTTGACCTAGTTACTGTTTTTTGATTAGTCAGTTATGTATGCTCTTATTGTATTGTGTAGCTCATGCATTTTAAATTCTGTTTACACAGGTACATGGAGTTAGTCCATACAGACACTAACTTTGAACCAGAAGAGAACTTTTTCCAACTATTCTCAGAACCCAGGTGCACAAGACTCACCAGGGTGCAACTAAAAGAAGACTTCATCCGTGACAAGGACTTAGAGGCTATAAGAAAACAGGTAAAAGGCTGTTATTCTCTATATGTCTGTTATTAAATTAAGATAGATTTTTATAATGTATGCTTATTTTCTAGTATAACAGGCTACCTGTTGGTAATTCTGTTTTTTGTTTATTAGTATGTTCACAGCTTTTTTTTTTTATACTCACCTGCTCCATGGGGTTTGACAACAAAAACAAGGTTTATCCTGTACTTCAGCGGTTCCTGTTTATCACCACGGACTGGTCAATGCTTTAGATTTGTATTGCGGCAATCAGAGAAAGTACAGTGTTCCCTCATTTTTAGCCAATGAGTTAATGACAGCTCTAACTCTTGCCGCAGCATGAAAGTAGCTTGAAGTGGCAAGGAAACATATATATGCTAAGAACATGGGAACATATGCTGATATAAATAAATTTAGCATGTTTCTTGTGAGGCAACACAACATGTGAAAAAAAGCTTGTAAAAATACTTTTTATGTGTTCTTCTAGGACCTGATTGAGCTTCATCTCACCTACTGCAACAGTCTGTCGTCCCGCAGTTTGAAAACATTGACCTGCTTCCGTGAGACACTGGTCTCTCTTTGTCTCTTTGGTTGCAGCAACATCTTTTATAGGAAGGGCGGTGCCCCACTAGCTTGCACTGAAGATACAGAGGACGATGAGGAAGAAAGCCCTGTGTCAAGGCAGGCATTAAAGACGGACTTTAACTTTCAGGGGTTTAACCGCCTGCGTTTGCTAAACCTGGGTGGCCTACCAGATGAGATGCATGCTGAGACCCTGCTAAAACCCTTGAAGTCGCTCACCTCACTAGATCTGTCTAATGTACAGTTATTGGGAACATCTTTTCTAACACAGTGGAAAGATAGACTGGCATCTCTTGTTCTCTACAATGTGGACCTTTCAGAAGACTTAGTCAATACAGTGGTGGAACTTGTCAATCTCAGGTAAGTACTAAATTCTGTTCTATTTTTTGTCAGTTTTCAACTTGTGTGAGTTGCCTAAAATGTAGCACGCATTTTAAATAATATACTTAAAGTATTATTTCTTTCACTTCCATAATTACCAGGTGGAAATTTTCCTCTTAGCAGCTAATTTGCAAACAAAAGAACTAGTTCACTTTGTTGGGATGTAAGGGAGGTTTGATCACAGGTAGCTCAAAAAAAATGCCTAAAAAGGCATCTCTTGAGCATCCATGTCCAGTTCTGTGTTAAACTTGTGAACCAACAGTCAGTAAACTATATAAGACACCAATCACCAAACACGCATATGTCTTGTGGGAATGTTACTGTCTGAAGCGTGTTAAATGGCCTATTTAACATAACATTTGACCCAACTACTTGACCGCTAATCCACATGAGGCTCGTTGATGCTGGAGACTATCCCACCAGTAAATAAAAGGGCCAAAAACAAGACGTTTCACTATAATAAAATGCAAAACAACGTCAATACACCGCTCTCACTAACACCCGTTCCTCCTATCAAATCAGTTCCCGTAGGAACCGAGTATTCATAACAATAGTTACGCTCACGGGTGATTTTTTTTTTTTTTACGACTGGCGTTGATTGTTTGGCTATGTGCTCCCAAACAAACATTTTTACCACATTTGTATTTTCAACAGATAACTAATAAATGCAACGTTGCTGTTTACTTTGCCAACTCTGTGCAAAATCTCTCCTCCTCAACTCCAGAACAAAAACGAAACTAAAAGATGTGGATAAGTTGTATTTAAGGTCAGCGTGTATTTACTCTTTCGCGCGCTTTCAGGCTCTGTACGGGAAGTATGGTACATATTTTTCTGACCTCATAAGTTTTCACTCAAGTCATGTTTCTTTGCTCGGGAGGGGCCAGTGTGAGAGCGCAGAATAAATAAAGAATGCTTAGAAATGCATTGGTGAAGGAAAATAACACATTGAGGGTGTTTAGGGTGAGAAAACAACATTGTAACATGGTTAAAAGCTCTTAAAAGTTGACTTTTCATAATAGGGCACCTTTAGGAGTGATTTTCTCTCATTGATATTGAGTAATTCACCATGCAAGTCCAACAATTACTAAAGAACCTGCATTCCTCAGGCATCTTGACATCTCACGTGAGAGTAGGAGGGCCTCCAAATTTAAGATGACAAGGAAAATCTTGACTGCTATCGTTCAGCGACTGGTCAACCTGGTTTCACTGGACATCTCAGGTCACATCATGCTTGACAACTGCACAGTTCCACACTTAGAAGAAGCTAGGGGTCGGCCCAGGTGGGTAAATAACACCTATTTGAGCTGTCAATGGTTCCTATAAAAAAGTTTTAGAATCTGATGAAAACATTTTCCTTTTCTTTAGTAATGAGCCATGCAAGAGCAGCATCTACCCTTTCCAAGAGCTGAAGAGGCCCCTGCAGTTTTTGGGTTTATACGACACAACCCTTTGTAATGTGATGCACATCCCTGCTTATAAGGTACTACTAACACAAATGACTTGAATCTCCTGAAAGTAAGGTGTTTCTCAAATCTATTACGTAGTAAAAGTGTGCTGTATTTCATATGTGCTTCACTGTGTCACAATGTGATGCATACCTTGCTGGGTCCATTCAAGTGAATTGGAACTTCTTTCAATATCGTTTTTTTTTTGTTTTGTTTTTTTTTGTTTGTTTGTTTTTTGTTTTTGCTAGCCATCAGGAGATAATCCACCAAGCAAAACTGTGTATCTGTTCAAGGTGTCAATTTATGGAACAACCATAAAATAGAACTGAAAAGATGTGAATCAATGGCTGAACTCGAAAGGTTTTAAAAATAAATCATTCAGAATATTGAAAAATATGTCTAAATTGAAAAAGATTGCGTATAAAAGTTTGTGATGCAAATTTGATATAAGGTATCTATGATTGGATTTAAATATTTATGATTGTATTAATCAGTTATTTGCAATGTGTTTGTATGTTCACTAAAATAATCTAGCAATTAAACAGAAGGCGACAGAAGAAGACGCTATCAAAGAATTGATTTTGAGTTTGAACTGCTATTTAACGCTGCAGTATAATGTTGGAGTTATGTTGAATATAATTCATCCATTTTTGCAAAAATGTGTATTTTTTTTTAATTGAACAATTGAGTCTCGATTTAACGGACTAATAGTGGGGAGACGATGTCTGGCAAAACTGATTTTGTTAAATTGAACTTGAACTTCTTTTTTCAGAACCAAAAAAGACCCAATACAGTTTGAATTTTTCTAAATAAATACATAAATGTTTGAAAATATTTGACAGTTCTTTTTGTCATAATCAAAAAGACCTAATACATTTTGAAATGTTCTAAATAAATACATAAAGGTTTGAAAATGTTTGACTTTTATTTTTATCTTCAAACATTACTATGATGGTCTTGAAATGCATGAACATTTCGTTGCTCAAATGTACCTCACCCCTAATACTCAATTCATTTTTTCAGATTTTTTTCAGGCAATGAAAATGATACTCAACAGCTGTTAGAGAATAATTTGAGCCTTTTAAACAAACCTAAAGATAGTATTTTTATTCCTTAAAGAAAACCCTGTTTTTTTTTCCCATTAAATCCACTGTTCCACATTATTATGCACAGCAGGGATTCAAGATCCTTCATGGGTTGTAATGAACTGAATAAATGAAAATAGTTATTTGTCTTTTTTGCCGCATTTAGAGATTGCTTTTACTTAAACCAATAGCTATTTCAAACGTAAACATCTGAAACCGGTCTTAAGCAGGGTTTTGTATTTTTTTTTAGTTTCCTCCCTTTTAATACTCTTTTCTCTGAGACGATACCATATTTTCTGCACTATGAGGCACACCTAAAAGCCTTATTTTTTTAAAAAAGCTGATGGTGCACTTTATAATCCGGTGCGCCTTATATATGAATCAATATTGAGATTGGGATTCTTAGATGGGGAATGAACTGATAAAGTAAGCTTTACCTGTTTCTTTTGTGTGTTTACAGTTGAACAAGGTTGGTCATATTGACATTGAGTTGTTATGCTATTGAGAGTTTATTATTTGAGTTATTATTGTTATTACTTTGAGTATTACTATATTGTGATTGAACTGGAGGAAAAGTTCCCTGATTTAAATGTTGCACTACATGTTATACCTTGCTGTTAAAAGATAAACTGTCACGGAAATACTAATAAAATAAAACATAAGACAGTTGTTTATTCATTTTGGGAGTGAATGGAGTTGTCAGAAAGCTGGTTTGTAATCTACAAATGAAGTTTGACTGCTTCAACTGTTGCACCTTATAATGCGGTACGCCTTATATTTGGAAAAAGTTTTAAAATATGTCATTATTGCGGGTGTGCCTTATAATTTGGTGCGCCTTATAGTGCGGAAAATACGGTTATAGTTGCATTATACTACCAAAGTTGTAAAACAAAAATTATTGGAAAAAGGTGAAAGAATTACTGTCATAATGTTGGTAGGATTATGTCCTAGGTGGGATTTGTTATGGTTACGTCCGGGAGACGTATCACTAAAAAATGAGTGATTGAAAATTAAAAGTTGCGTATAAGAATCGTGCTTATGTAACAGATTGGGTTTTGTGCTTGTTGGTGGTGTTTGTGCATTTGTAGGTGACTGGATCAAAGAATGAAGACCAGGTTCTGAATGCTATTGAAGCTTACACTGAGTTTCGCCCTGAATTGGCGCATCGAGCCATCAATCAACTGTTTGATATCGCCAGGATACAGCACTGCAATCAGCTACTCCGAGCATTGCAGGTATGAGACTTAAAAAAAAAAAATAAATCCACTAATCAATACATTTTACACAAAAATTGTTGCGTTCTTGTGACTGGTAAAAATGTCATGTTTCAGCTTGTTATTGCAGCATTGAAGTGCCATAAATATGATAAGAGCATTCAGGTGACAGGTAGTGCTGCACTCTTTTACCTGACAAACACAGAATACCGAAGTGACCAAAGTGTACGGCTTCGCCAAGATGTCATTCGAGTAGTTTTAAATGGAATGGAGCAATACCAGGAGGTCACTGTAAGTATGCACTTCTTATTTATATTATAAATGGCCATCTTTTAATAGCTCTGTTGTAAGATTGTGACAGTGTGGAAGATTTAGACCGTTTTTCATTATGGACAGCAAGAGGTGCTGCATTTACCATTGTAGCTATAAGCGATATGGCACCCTCCGTAGGAGCGTTACCCCCCCTGTGATATCATTTAATAATAACTAGACCTACACTTATATTCAAAACATACTGTTGGTGGTAAGAACACATTTATTTGCACGTTTTTAAAATTTGTAATAATTCATTTTATTTCATTTATAATGAAAAACGTTTTAAATCTTACAGTCTGTCCCTTCAAGTAAATGGCTGCAGCAGGGAGGGACATGAGCCTCTTATTCACAGATAGCTACAAAGATAGTTGAATAGCAGAAAAATTTGAGATTAATCAAGTTTGTGCACTATTTCGTTGCAAAAGTTAAATTTTCCTTTCTTTCCACCTCTCCCATTCTCCACACAAGGTTCAAAGGAACTGCTGCTTAACTCTGTGCAACTTCAGTATTCCTGAAGAGCTGGAGTTTCAGTATAGTCGAGTCAACCAGCTGCTTCTAAACATCTTGGAGCCAGCAAGGCAGGATGAATCCATCCAGAGAATTGCTGTACACCTCTGCAATGCTTTAGTCTGCCAGGTTGACAACCACCATAAGGAAGCTGTGGGAAAGATGGGATTTGTTATGGTAATATCAAGATGAAGTTTTCAATTTGTGGATTGAGGATTGTTTTAAAGTTTTTTTCTTTTTCCTTCTGATCCATTATAATTAATTCATCTCAGTGGCATTGTTATGCCTCTTTTAGATAGCTGAAGCACCTCTTAAAATATTCTCAAGTCACTCCTAAAGGTTTTGGTTGCATTTTTAATTGGGCTGTGTCACGCAAAGTCACCTTTATGGAACTTTTAACCCTATTAAATGCTATTTCTTCATCCTCGACACCCCCAACGTGGTGTTTTCCTCCCTTCACACACCTCTGAGCATTCCTGTTCCTTGCTGTGCTTTCAATTGCAGACCCACCCGATCAGAGAAAACGAGTGGGTCCTCAAAATTTTAACACACGCCCTCATTTTCTTTGAAGTTATCGGTACGCTGAGTCATAGTGCACACGTAGCCGGGGTTCTTGCAAACGGGTGGCAAATGTTTCTGGTTTGCTATCTTTCTGCTATCTGTGCCCGGGCTTGTTTTTTTTCTTCAATCACGCTACTCTATTTCCCACCAAAGATGCAGATGCCGGTGACGTTGAGAGATGAAAAATCTTTCTGATTTGACAGAATTTGGCAACACTACTGTCGCCTAGCGGCTTCACATGCTTGTAAATGTATAAAACTGCACTCTGCGATTCATTGATCAGCGATTTTTAAAAAAATTTTGTTTTATATTTTTTTTCCTGCTCCTCCAATAAACAAAGCCATGTGGACAGATTTTTTTTACACACAAAGGCGGGGAGAATATGTCCTGGTTACGTGAAGACAACACCTGAGATGATGTCATGAAAGGGCAATCGCACAGTGAGAGGATGGATTTATGGCAGCCAGGTGTCTCTCAATTTGAAATATAGCCACCAAAATGACTCAGATTTCATAGGGAAATTGAATCACCATTGTGAATCATATACATACCTACAGTTACATAACTGCAGAAAGTATAAAATCCTATGATACAGGCTTTTTAATGTTTTTGTTTTTTTGTTTTTTACAGAAAGGATTGAATGTTCCGTATAAAATGGCTATAAAATTATTTTAAGTAAATATATACCTAATACATAATTTTTCTTTTAGATATGATCATAATTCTGGAGATTTTCCCTTTTCTTCAGGACGGTCCTTGTCATGCATCGTTATCCAATCAGTCCACTTAAACCAGTGTATCTCAAATGGTGGGGCGGGCCCCCCTGGTGGGTGCGAGGCGATGCCAGGAGAGGCGCGGATGAAAAGGATTTGTTTTTGCCATGTGAAGTGTAATTTGGATAAAATAGAGATTGACATCTTTTTTTTGGCACTTTCATGCACTTGGGATGTTTTTTACATACACAAAACTTTAACCTATATAAATGTTGTACAAAAAAAAAAGTTGAAAGTTTAAAAAAAAAATTCTTAGTCTTTGTGTCAATGATAAAAAGGATACAGTTTTAGGTATAAAGTACGTATACAATTTTTATAGATATTACTGTTTGTGGTTGGCGTGGCGCAAAGTGTTTTCTTTTCTGGGGGGGGCTTTGCAAAATATAATTGAAAAGCATGGACTTAAATGAATAGGAAACGTCCTTGTTTAATGCAAATCCAGTCCATGATTTTTCTGTGACCTGACTTGCACAGACAAAGTAAATTGGCTGTATGTGACTTCAGTTTCACTAATGCGACTAAGTGCTTAACGGCTTTGATAATCCAGTCACAACACTTTAACAAATCAAAATGGATACAGTATGTGACGTGAACCATTTCAGGCAAGGTGCATTATTTTTGCCAAACTTGTATTACTTGAAACTTTATTTTGGAAACTAATCACTGGAAAACCGATCGAGCCAAGAGATCAAACCAAATTGGCCTGTCAAGACAACCACTGTTAATAATACAATTGTTATGGATTTAAAACATCATTGAGGAATGTTTTTCCTCAAACATTACAGCACGTCACATAAAAATCTAATCCCAGCAGCTTCGAAAGTGTATCTGAGCAATAAGTTATTGTGCCATGAGCCAAAATGTCATTACATATCATTAGACCATGCACGGAGTCATGACAGTAATCGATAGAGTTGGCACCTATAAAATCAAGGAATTAAAAAAAAATATTACCCAGCAGTATCTGGTGATTGCGGCTTTTATTTGATTTTGATTACATAATTAAATCCTAAAAAGCATTTTTTTCTCTATCGAAAATAATGGTGTTTGGCATACATTTGCAAAACTGACCCTTTTTTTGCACTTTTACACACAGTTTTTTTGTTTTTTATGAGGGGGGGGGTCATTAAAGCTACAAATGTATTTATCATGTTTTTATAATGTATTGAAATCAGACTGAAATAACACTACAAATCTAATCCGTTGACTAAACCTTTACACAGTATTATTAGTATTATCAGTCTTCGATTGCTGTGCTCATATGCTTGATTCAGTCACAAACTGTACATTATCCTGGGGATTAAGCGCCCATGTACATAAAACTTAGTGACGCCCCTGATTCTTGTAAATGGACTTTCACTTATACAGTATAGCGCTTTTCTACCTTGGGTACTCAAAGCGCTTTACACTAACTAGTCATTTACCTACTGATGACGCAGCATCAGGAGCAACTGGGGGTTCAGTGTCTTGCTCAAGGACACTTAGACATGGTCTTGATGGTCGGGGGATCGAACCCACGGCCTTTCGGCTGGGAGACGACCACTCTACCACTAAGCCGTGCCGCCCCAAATTGATTCTTGTCTTTTGTTTTTAGACAATGTTGAACCTAATACAGAAGAAGCTGCAGGATCGAATGGTGAGTTACAATATCACTGGTTCTGGTTCTTTTGAGCCTCAAGTTTTCTTTGACGACCTCAGTATGATTCAGCTGGTTAGAATTTTACGTGTGTCATTTTAATGTTTTTAGTCAATATGCTATAGCGATAGGTTTAATGAATACATCTTTGTTTTTGTATGCGCTCAGTGTGATCAGGTGATGGAGTTTTCCTGGAGTGCTCTGTGGAATATTACTGATGAGACACCAGACAATTGTCAGATGTTCCTCCATTGTGATGGAATGAGTCTCTTTTTGAACTGTTTGAAAGTGAGTTGATGTTGCACATGTTCCAAAGTCTCATATGTTTTTCACATCTTGTTAGTTTTGGATTTTTCTTTTTTTTGTGATTAAAACCTCTTTCTGTCTGTTTCAAATTTAATTGAAGGAGTTTCCAGATAAACAGGAGCTCCATCGCAACATGCTGGGTCTTCTGGGTAATGTTGCTGAGGTTAAAGCTCTACGACCAAAGCTAGTCACACCACAGTTCATCTCTGTTTTCAGGTAACACATTACTGAAGCCAATTCCAATTGTTACATATAAAAGTACAAATTCTCTGATGAAACGACAATGTCAAAAGTCGCCACTTTAGTACCATACTTCTGCAACAGGTACTCCTGACAACCCCCCCCCCCAAAAAAAAAAAGTACCTATATTGCTTTTGGTACTTTTTACTACTTTTGAAGATCAAAAATAATTAAAAAAAAATGCCTGGACCTTTGTTTCATTTTCAGAAATGTATCCAATGTTTTAATTTTTTTGTGTGCAAACTTTGCTTTTATCACCAATTGCATAATATTCCTTTCTGTTTTCCTGTCATTTACGTGCTAGTAATCTACTAGACAGTAAGGCTGATGGGATTGAGGTGTCATACAATGCATGTGGCGTGCTTTCCCACATCATGTTTGATGGACCAGAGCTTTGGTCGATGAAAGAGCCACTAAGAGACACGGTGATGAACAAGATGTGGGATGCGATCCAGAGCTGGGACGTCAGCTCACGTCGCAACATCAACTATAGGTAATAATATCTGCCTCACCATAAAAAGTAATGTGGAGGTTGTACAAACCCAATTACAGTGAAGTTTGAATTATGTGTAAATTGTAAATGAAAAGAGAATACAATTATTTACAAATTATTTTTCCTGCTATATCCAACTAATTAAACTATGAAAAAAAATCTCAATAGAAGAACATACAAATTGGGATCAGGTGGAGGCGCTACCTTGAAGTGCACGATCATTCACAAGCAAATATGGGGTAAGGTTCACCTCTTTGTGAACAATAATATGAGAAAATAATCCAAACAATTTGAGGGCAATGTCCCTCAACATATAGTTGCTAGAAATGTAGGAATTTCATCATCCACGGTTCATAACAGTATCAAAAGGTTCATAAAACCGTAAACCACCATTGAGTGCCTGTGATTTTTGATTCCTCTGGCGGCAATTAATCAAAATCCATTATCAATGTGTTAACCACATGTGCTCAGAAACACTTCAGAAAACCACTGTCCGTAAACATAGTCCGGCGCTAGATACAGTAGATGAAGTGCAACTTCAAACACTACTATGCAAAGCAAAATCCTTTTAGCAACTATTACCAGAAATGCAGCTGGCTCCCCTTGGTCAAGTAAATCAAAGATAGATTGATGTAAAGTGGATTTGTTCTGTGGTCTGATGAGTCCACATTTTAAATTGTTTTGGGAAATTTTAAATGTCATGTCTTCTGAACAAAGCTCAAAAGCCAGAATCTGAAATGCTAAATGGTACTGTGCTTGTGCCAATGGCATGGGTAAATGACACAATTGTGATCGCACCATTAATGCTAAAAGGTACATTAAGGTTTTGGAGAAACATGGTGCCATCAAAGCAACATCTTTTTCATGGACGCCCCTGCTTATTTGAGCAAAACCAAACCACATTCTGCACGAGTTACAACAGTGTTTCCTTGTAGTAGTAAACGAATGCATGTAATAGACTGGCTCATTGAAAATATGTGGGGCAATTTCAAGTGTAGAATATGACAACAAGACCAACTATTAAACAGTTGGACATCAAGCAAAAATGTGAGAGAATTCTGCCTAGAAAGCTTAAAAAAATTACTGTATTTTCTGTGCTATAAGGCGCACCGGATTATAAGGTGCACCCTCAATTAATGACACTGCAAACCTTTTTCCACATATAAGGTGCACCGGATTATAAGGCACACCCTCAATTAATGACATGTTTTAAAACTTTTTCAATCACAATATAGTAATACTCAAAGTAATAACAATAATAACTCAAATAATAACTAAACTCTCAATAGCATAATTACTCAATGTCAATATGACCTACCTTGTTCAATTGTAAACACACAAAAGAAACAGGTTAAGCTTACTTTATCAGTTCATTCCCCATCTACGGATCCCAATCTCAATATTGTTCCATATATAAGGCACACCTCATTATAAGACGCACCATCAGCTTTTTTAAAAAAAATGAAGGCTTTTAAGTGCGCCTTATAGTGCGAAAAATACGGTAATATCCTCAGTTCCCAAACATTTATTGAATTGTGTTAAAAGAAAAGGTTGATGTAACTCCATAGAAAAGGTCACACTGTTTCACCCTTATTATTACTGTTTCCTATTTTTATTTATGTTTAAGACAACGTCATAACTTCATTGGAATTAGGTGTGTGTAATAATGTTATAATAATAATAGTAATAATGGTAATACTATAAAAATAATAGTTTTTTGTCTTAGTTTTGCAGCTAAAAGTACAAGAGGACCTCAAGTTACGCCCTTAATTGGTTCATGAACCTGTTCATAACCTAAAACATTCATGAATTGAGGTGATATTTCCCTTTTTATCAAACATTAAGAAATAACATTTTATTTTTCATGCAGTCTACAGCAAGTTGGACACAATTGTGAAATGGAACAATTTCTGCAATATTTTAAATATTTTTCTTTTCTTTTCATATAAAAAGCTTATAAGCAGGATGTACATATATAGACAACCAACTTACCTCATACTTTACACTGTGTTAAATGGAACAAACTGCACACTAAACTGACAGCTGAAAAAGAAACAGTTATCTCACATGTTTTAAGGCAGGGTGGCAAAAAAAACCTAAAAAAAATCAAACATAACGTAAATAAATGCTGCGGTACTTGTGTGGTTGCATGAATTCAAGTGTTATCGTGACAAACGAGGTGATTGAGGATACACCATGTCATCCAGGGCTTCCATGGCAACGATAAAGACACAAGTCTCTATTAAAATTCAGGTGCCATCAAAATATTTGACAAGCCGTTATTTTAAGGTTAATTAATAGTTAAATCTAGTAAGAAGCACAGGAGCAAAAAATACTGATTCCATACTACTATTTTCAAGTTGATGGGCTTCACAGATGTCACAGGGTTTTCTCTGTTTAAAATTTTAAATTCACATAGGTCATTCGAGCCCATCTTGCGACTTCTGCCTCAAAGCATCGCCCCTGTCAGTCAACACAAGTCTCTATTAAAATTCAGGTGCCATCAAAATATTTGACAAGCCGTTATTTTAAGGTTAATTAATAGTTAAATCTAGTAAGAAGCACAGGAGCAAAAAATACTGATTCCATACTACTATTTTCAAGTTGATGGGCTTCACAGATGTCACAGGGTTTTCTCTGTTTAAAATTTTAAATTCACATAGGTCATTCGAGCCCATCTTGCGACTTCTGCCTCAAAGCATCGCCCCTGTCAGTCAACACTGGGCCACGTGGGCTCTGTACAACCTGGTGTCTGTTTACCGTGAGTATCTCAAGGTTCAGCCATGTTGTCAAATCAAGCCAGTGTTTGACCTATTTTTCCCCCTCATTTTTGTTTTAAAGCATATATTTATTTTATGTCCAACAAAAACATTTGATTATTTCAATTTGAAATGTTATGTTTCCAGCTTATTTCACCTTACTGTGCTTGTTCTTCTCCTCACACAAAAATGTTTTTTTGCTTCTTTATATACTGTACAGTATCAGGAATAATACCCACATTCTTCCAATCTTTGCTCATGTTCTATGTGTAGCAAGCAAGTACTGTCCCCTGCTCATAAAGGAAGGAGGAATTGGCCTTTTGGAGAGAGTTTTGGAGTTGGAAAGTTCGCAGCCTGAGACTAAAGACATGGCCCAGTAAGATAGGCTTTTTTACTTACCTTCACAACACAATACAGTTTACAAATGACACTGAAAAGATAAACACATCAGCAAATGAAATTGAACAAAAACAATGACTTTGCAAAACTGACAACAAAAAATAAACACAACCGTAAATGAAAAAAATAAACGGAATGATGAATGAATGAATCAGTTTGAGATTGTTTCCAAAAATACCCTACTTAATGTCTCGATTTTCAATTTACGGCAGGTCAAAATTTATAACTGTGAACAAAGTGGATGAAATGAAGTAATTATTGTGTGAAGGGGAAAGCCTTTAACATTTCACATTTTGAGCTTTCCCATTTCATATTCACAAAATTTAACTCATTCCTATCGCCTTATGGATCATTCTCATCATTCCAAAAATTCATACATATTAATATTTTTCCATAATTCCATAGTTTCACCTCAATATTCCAATATTCATATCCAATGGGAGATTTAACATTTCACATTTTGAGCTTTCCCATTTCACATTAACTTTATATATTACAGATTGCCATACACTATATATATATATATATATATATATATATATATATATATATATATATATATATATATATATATATATACACAACACACACACACACACACAGTGGACCCCCGTGTTACAGCGTGGCTTACGTTATTTTTATGTTGCGACGTGGTTTTGCGTCAAAAACAACTGTCATGACCCCAGGAGCTTGGCTGTGTTTGTGTTGTTTCGTCTCCATGTGCAGCCGTTTTTAGGTAATTGCACTTATTTTCAGTTGCTGTCACACTTGCCTCCCTGCAACGCGTCACTACAATTCTGGTCTGCTATTCAAAGTTGAATTCAAAGTTGAAAAGGTTAGCCATGGCTCCCATGTTAGCTAGTGATGTTATAGAGAGAAGTAAGAAATGATTTATATGGAAACGATGCTGGAGATAACCCTCATTAGGGAATATGGGCATAACAAGCGGCACTCAAAGGTAAATAAAACCTTTCTATATTGTTTATTTATGATGTTTTCTGATTGTATACATGTATATTATATATACATAGCACTTACTATACTATTTTGGTAACACATTTTAATATGTATGAACTATTTTGATGATTTTACCTGGGGTTCTAAACGCATTTGCTATTTAACATAGGTTTGGATTGCCCGTCATGCGACGAATTTGCCTTACAACCCCAACCGCGGTACGGATTCATGTCGTAACGAGGGGGCCCTCTGAGAAGTTTTATTCAATGCACAAGTTACTCATTCTAAGAAAAAAAAAATGTTGAAATTAAACATTTCAAGTATGGTGTTCCATGTTAAAGTTGAGTTGTGTGAAATAATTAAAAAAACAACCAAAAAAACATTTAACCAGAATTGCAAATGATAAACTTGACTTGAAACAAATAAATTAATGTTTCAACTATTTAAATTATTATATTACTATTATAATGTTTTTAAATAAAATTATCACAACAATTATATTTTATTTTAAGCAGGCATGTAAATCTCAACTTTTCTTTTAGGAAAGTAATGGAGCAGTGTGAGAGCTTCAAAGAAGACCCCATGGAAATAAATCATGTACAGGAGGTAAACTATGGACCAAGAGGTTGACACCACTGAGCTTTGATATCTGGCAAATACCAAGCAAGCAACCTTAAGCTCCTTGTCATCACCAGAAGGGTCAATGTGTGCATTTTTCTTCTTCTTGTGATTAGTTTTATTTTGTTGGGAAAACTGTCTCTCTGACTCGTTTCAGTTTGGGCACCAGCTTAATATCCGACATTTTGGGGTGAAGACACAGTGCATGGTGTTTTTACCTTTGCTGCTCATAAGCGTCACCTCTGTTGGGCTCGGGGATTATGTGGGTGGGTGACTATTATCGCTCAGTGTGTGTTTTGTGAAATATTTCTTGATACACCATAGTAGCTGGATTGATGCTTGATTCTCAGTGGAAACAAAGAGAAACGCTCCGCAGCACACCAACAGTTGACATTGACCATGGTGGAGGTTAAAGGTCATGTGGTGTTGTGCAACACCTGCAGAAGCCCCCCAATCTCCAGGCAGCTCACTGAGCTGTGGTGACATGTACAGTGAAGATGAGCCAATATGCAAGTAGGCTGGTGTTGGCGGGAGGGAAGACTCTGCAGATAGACTTTTTGTTAAATATGTAAATATTGTTTGTTCCTTGCTTTTACTGTGTGTATGTTTTATATTATAACTGTAAACATATAAGACTGTACACTCTATTTAAAACTATTTAGGTTGGGCTGGCTAATGTTCAGTGCAAACACAGTCACTCAACTGTAGGTTAACAATCTGTGATATGTTAAGATCATATACATTTAGAGCAACCTCAGCCCTCCAACCTCTCACACACACACACACAAAATTTCCATTCAATAGGGATAAGAAAAAAAATAACAGGATCCGCTTTTTTGACATAAAGTTAACAATTTATGTTGATTACTTTCTCATTCAGTTTTTAACTTACACAGCGAACAATGTCAGGTGGCTGTTGATATGTAATCTTAAAAGTGACTACACGGTGCTTTCTGATTTAAGTACAGTAACCAACCAATAATATACTCCAGTGTAAATAATCAAATTGGGTAACCAGCAGTAAGTGTGTTGTGATAGGAACACCTATCATGGACACTATGATTGCAGCTAATACTGTATAATTATTCATACTGTATGTTTTACGGAAGTACCTTCGTATTTACATATCGCTTTTAATTTATGTAGGGCCCGACTGATTAATTGGCCGGCCACTTAAATCTGCCCATTGTGGCCTTCGAAACATCAGCCAAAAATAATCATGCAAATGGCCGATATTTGCCCAATTTATAACTTTTTTCTTTTGTGTACTCTAACCATCCACAGCAATTGTGTACAAGCAGCACTGATACCGTTAGTACACATGAATCCATAACATTGTATTTTTTAATAAATATGGAATATGCTGATAAACTTATTCTGTGGACCCATCTTTCAAAACAAAGCAAATCTTAATTTTTACAAACAATGATTTGGTGAGCAATGCAAGAAAGATGTGCAAAGAATTGACCTTGATGTCACGACTCTACACACCATCTAAAGTTATAGTTTGTTTAAAAAATAAAACAATCATAATATACATAGTGCAACATAAATGACGCATAATTGTGTCAAATATGACATCCATTCAACTACTAGTCACACAAACACAGAGGATCAATGTCGAATGCGTTATTGAGAGTCGAAAGTGATATTATTTTTCTGTCAAACAAAATGTTTACAGTTACAGTTGACCCCTGCTGCTCATGAGGTACCAGTCCAGCCCGTGAATAGTGAAAATCAGCATATACAGTAAATGACATCTACTCAAATGCATTGGTAGGAAACAAATGCTGTTGTATACATTAGTAATTCTAAAATGAATCAGATAAATAATCAATAATCCGAGGGGAAAAAAGCCAGTAATCAGCATTTGCCGAAAGGAAAAAATCAATATTGGTCGGGCCCTACTTTTATGTCTGTGTTCACAAATCAATTCAATGACAATTCTGATGAATGGACATAATATGTTCATGTTGAAAGAAATTGTTTGACTGCTCTATTGTCAAATCCCTTTCATGAAAGTCTATCATAAGGAAAATGATTTAGAATTTAAATGTCATATTTGAAAATCATGACTCGCAAAGATTTATTCAGTAGAAAAAAAATGCAATAGTTGAGTCCACCGTCCTCTGTCACAGGTAAAACCACTTCCTAAGCTGTCATGGCTTTGGCTCTTTACACTATTTTTGAGCAAGTTTTCCACAATCTTTTTGTTAATGTGAATGTAAAGGTATCATATTCAGATACATTTCAAATAGATGAAATGGGAATAATAATAGTGCACTTTCCATTCAGTGACAGTGTAAGAGTGAACGGTTGTCTGTCTATATTTGTCCTGTGGTAGACCGAAGAGGATAAGTGTTATGGAAACTGGATGGGTGTTTTGTTCTTCACTTCATTTGTTTACCATGTTGTTTGCCATAAACTCTTACAATATTTATTTTTGATCTGTTCGACCACATCAATTCTGCTCCGACAAAAGTGCATTGAATATTGTAAGTATTGTATCATAATGCTATACAAAACCAATTGAAAAGAATTTGGGATGTTGTGCAAAGTGGAAATTAAAACAGTACAGTGATTTGCAAATTATCTTCAGCATACATCAACTGAATGGACTACAAAGGCTAGCTATTTAATGTGTGATGTTTTTGTGCAAATATTTTCTAATTTGAAAATGGATGCCTGCAACATGTTTCAAAAAAAGTTGGGACGGGGCAACTAAAACAAAGTTGATGAATTCTCAAAGAACATCTCTTTGGAACATTCCAAAGGTTAATAGGAAATGTGAATGTCATGATAGGGTATAAAAGGATCATCTTCAAAAGGATCAGTCTATCACGAGAAAAGATGGGGCGAGTTTTACCACTTAGTGAAGAACTGCATAAGAGATTCTTAAAACTTTTTAGGAACAGTTTCTTAATGTTTAATTCCATCATCCACAGACCTTAATGTCATCATAAGCATTAAACTGAGAATGTGGTAAGCACCAAGGTCAAAAACCAACACTGAATACCTGTGAACTCCGATACCTCAGGCAGCACCGCGTTCATAACAGCCAACATGCAGAGCGACTCTAACATGTAAAGGTCATACATACAAACTCATTTGAAATGGACAAATGTAAAATGGAAAAGTGTGCTCTGGTCCGATGAGTCCACATTTCAATTTTTATTTTGATTCTATTTTTTTAAATGAATGATGGATGTCGTGTACTCCGTGGCTGTGGTAGTGACCAGTGGCCAATTTTCACATTACACACCGATGGCACCATCAGTGCTAAAAGGCACATCATGGTTTTGGGGCAACACATGCTGCCATACAGGCAATGTCTTTTCCAGGAACATCCATGTTTATTTCAACAAGATAAAGCCAAGCCACATTATTCGCATGTTATTCGCAGGACTGGAAAGGAATTCCACTTTTGTTTCAACAATTGGTGTCCTCGGTTCCCAAGCGTTTATTGAGTGTTGTCAAGGAAAGATGACACAGCAGTGGCAAACATGCGCGTCGCCCGTCCCTACTTCAATGGAATGTGTTGCAGAAATATATATATATATATATATATATATATATATATATTTTTTTTTTTTTTTTTTTTTTTTAAGTGAATATTTGCCAAAGAACAATCAAGCTCATCTGTTTAAGCATTGAACTCTACACAATGTCCCAACTTCATTTGAATTGGGGTTGTACGATTGGTAAAATCTCAGTAATACGGGTGAGGGTCATGATTTACCAAACTCTTATTTTTATTGTGTTTTTTTTTTCTTTTCAATTTTAATGACCATTTTTAAACCTTTCAAAATTGATTTGCAAGAAACAGTAGCGTGACTGCTTTTTGTCCCATATGATCGAGTACTGATAAATACTCTATAGCGTCACAGCAAATCAAGGAAAATCACATTTGTTGGACTACAGAATACAATTACAGTAACATCCCCTGGGTACCGGCTAAGTACAACCACAACCCATCTTCTTATACAACCCTCATACATGCAGATGTAAAACACAGACCAATGAGTATGATCCGAAGTATACGTTAATCAAGTTTATGTATCCCGCTCATTAGCAGGAAATAATGTTTGTTATTATTCATTTGCAACAATGAAACAATGCTCCCTCTGCAGATTCCACAGCACTCAATCAATAATTCACATTACTACCACTGACACCTGACTTAAAGGGAATGTGTGTAAGATTAAGGCCGTTTTACATTATGGACAGTTTGGGCTACTGCAGGTGCTGCATTTACCATTGTCCATAGTTATAACAAACATGGCCACCTCCGGAGAAGTGCCACCCCCTCATGTAATATAATTTCATGATAACTAGACATATGAGTATTTTTAAAACATACTGTTGGTCTTTAAGAGCACATTCATTTGCAAGTTTTTGAAATTTTACAATCATTTTATTCTTTTTTTAATGAAAATCTTACACACTGTCCCTTTATGGAATTGCACCACAGCAAGTGTAGCAGGAACTGATTCCCAGTATTATTTTACCTCTACAGTGCATCACTGAGTTGTGTTCCAGTATAATTACCATTATATTCATAAGTGATGCCTTTACTGAAAACCATGTTAAATAAGATAATGATCCATGTTGGGTTTACTAACTACTATTCTACTGTATGGTTTCATCTTTATTTGTGTGATTCATGGTAGTCTACCATCAGTACTGGCATTGGGGCAGTTTTGTTCTTACTGACTCATATTCATGGGCTTGATGCTCTATTTGTGAGACACTATTTCGATTCATATTTCTGTCTCTAGGGTTTAACACCATTTACATGTGTTCATAATGTGGAGTTTTTAGCCACGAGAATCACAAATGCTTAGTTTTCTAAAGATTTGATAGAAATGGAAAAGAAGGGTCATGGCTGTTGCTATTGAAAATCATATGTCGATATCTCCCAATAGCCATACCGCAACTAGTTCTTTTTGTAACTGCAAGTGTCATCCAAATGTCAGAGAATTTTATTCACACACCATCAATATTTTTCCCAGATCTGAATAATAACTGGCCATGAGTGTAAAGGTGAAAAAGCAATAAAGATGGAGTGGTAAACAAAGTGTTTTTTTTTTTTTTTTTTTTTTTTTTAATACAGTGGTTCAATGACCAGCGCATTGCCATAGAAGACTCACTTGGATTCCTATTGCGGGTTAGAACTCCAGAGAAGTATGAAGCTAAATTTGATGCCTTAAATTATGGACATAATTTATTATAATTTTTTAACATGATTTATTATGCATTGAATGAGGCCATTTCAAAATATGTAATGAGCCTTCACAATTTTTATAAAGTATGAAATTGATGTAAGGCGGTTCGGTGATGCATTGGTTAACACGTCCATCTTGCTCTGGCCTTCCTGTGTGGAGATTACATGTTCTCCCCAAGCCCGCTTGGGTTCTCTGGGCATTCCGGCTTCCTCCCACACTCCAAAAAATGCATGGCAGGTGTATTGAACATTATACATTGACCTCGGGTGTGATTGGATATGTAAATGTTTGTTTGTCTGTCTGTGCTCTGCAATCGGCCGACAATAAGCAGCTATAGAAGATGGATGGATGGATGAATGAAGTTGATCTAATTATCTCGATTATGGGTATCTTTATTATTTTTAGTCAATAAATTATGAGTTTTTCAAAGGTAAAAAATAATCCTGGAAAAAAAGTAATTTCATAAACAAATTACTAGAAATTTAAAAAAATTAAAATGCATGTAGAAAAAGCCTTTCACGAACTCCTTGCTGTAAAGACAAGTATCCTACATAAGCAACATCAGGTCACAATCATGACACTCACTGAATTTCACAGATACATACATGTTCACATTATTCATTGGCTGTATGTTTCCAAGATATTTTAAACTAGAGATAATAAAATAGAAGTACCGTAATACGAAACAACATACAAACACAAATAATAATGTTTATAGGTTGATGGCAATGTAATGATGTACAGTAAGACCCATCGGGTGTTCCATTGATCAACAAAGTGACACATCACTCAATAGTTTGCCCAATGTGTTAGTGTTCAGGAGGCCTCATTTTCCCATTATTGACGGCGAAGGTTCTTGGAACATTTGCATGAATGGGGTTGATGACATGGCAAAGGCTGTGGCAACTGCATTACCTCGAATCAGGTCCATAAATATTTGGACATGAACACAATTTTTAGCATCCCTGTACACCTGTGGTTCTCAACCTTGTTTCAGTGATGTATCCCCTGTAAAAAATGTTTTCAGCCAAGTACACCTTAACCAGTGCAAAGCATTTTTGGATGAAAAAAAAAACAAAACATGCCATCAGTGTCTGATTTATTACAGTTTAGAACATAGGTGTCGAACTCCAGTCCTCGATGGCCGATATCCTGCACGTTTTCCGTTTTTCTCTGCTCAACACAACTGATCAAATGATTAGCTCATTAGTAAGCTGTGGGGGAACTCGAAAATCAACCTAATTAGGTATTTTTAGGAGAGAAAACCGGAAAACCTGCAGGATACCTTTCAAACTTGATTTGTATTGGTCCACAAAAAAATAACAAAGTGTCAGACCTGTTCTCAAAAAATAAATAATTATGAATAAATATTGGTCGACAGAAAAATATTCTACTTAAAAGTGGGATCATAGTAGAGATCTATTCACAAAAATAAATCATTAACTTGACAGGGAATAAGAGGTGGCACGTGACAAGTTGGGTCCAACCATTCTAGTATAGAGGAGAATCTGACTTTTAAAAATAATGAAATTGAACATAACATTATTTTTATGACCTTATATTTTCCTGAAACATTTAATGAATTCTGTAATTATTTTCATTCAATTATTTTTGCATGTTTGTTTTATTTAAAAGTATCACCAGAGGTACCCATACCCCCATTTGAGAACCACTGGTATAAACTGTAGATTTGAAATCAAAACACTCAAGATATTATATTTGAGGCTATTTTCATCGAAATCAGTTGAACTGATTATACAGTTTGTATTTGTCTTCCATTTTTTATGGTAATAATTGTGTCAGTACCCTAATAGTTATGGACTGGACTATTATGCAATCCACAAATTATTGATGTCAGTGAGGCAAAGAGGCAGATAATATCAGTCATCAGTCTGTATCCATTTAGCCTCAGCCTGGACCTTGCAGAAAGAGCGCTTACTGTATTGTCAATGTACCAATGCAGTACAGTATTATTCATTCATTTCCTGAACCACTTGGCCCCACTAGGTTATTATGTTACAGCCTATCCCAGTGTTCCCTTGGTACAACTTTGTGTACACACACAGGGTGACCCCAAAAAAAACAGGGCCCAACTCTAATTAGGCCCCGTTTCTTAGTGTTTTGTCTGAATGAAATGAAACTTTGGTCATAACTAGTTTATTATATTCAAAACATCACATCAAAACACCAGGGTCTTTGGCCTTTTTTTCTCCGTTCTTCAGCATATGTTCTAG
The DNA here is from genome assembly GCF_059441005.1 of Hippichthys cyanospilos. NCBI lineage: Eukaryota > Metazoa > Chordata > Actinopteri > Syngnathiformes > Syngnathidae > Hippichthys > Hippichthys cyanospilos. The sequence goes on from NC_142383.1 coordinate 2,383,430, forward strand.
ATGGCCTCCATTTAGCTCCGTGCATTTCTTGAGGCGCAGCACAAAGTTGTCCATGACGTTCTTACAGACTGAAATGGTAATGGCTCTCATCTCCTCCCTGATGGCTTTCTTGAGTTCCGTGATGGTTCTGGGTTTCCCTGTGTAGACTCTGTCCTTAAGATAGCCCCAAAGAAAAAAATCTGGGGGCTTTAGGGAAGAAAAATATCTGGGGGGCTTAGGTCCGGGCTATGGGGTGCCCACTCAAAATCAGTCTTGAGACTGATCACTCGGCCTCCGAAGTTCTCTTTCAGCCAATCTCGGGACAGGTTTGAGGTGTGAGAACTTGCTCCGTCTTGCTGGAACCAGAACTTGCTTATGAGCGATGGGTAGATGGTCTGGACAACTTGGTGCTGCGCCTCAAGAAATGCATGGAGCTAAATGGAGGCCATCTAGAACGGCTGTAGAACGGAGAAAAAAAGGCCAAAGACCCTAGTGTTTTGATGTGATCTTTTGAATATAATAAACTAGTTATGACCAAAGTTTCATTTAATTCGGACAAAACACTAAGAAACGGGGCTTAATTAGAGTTGGGACAATTGCGCACTGCTCGCACATTCCCAGCGCACAAGAATATCTATGCTGCGCATAAAAAACAAGCAATATAAAAGTATAAAATAATATCTGTTAGATATGTCGTCTTATCTGATTGATTAGACCATTGATATTGTTTTCTGTACCATTTTGCATTGTGACAGCGAGTGACAAGTGTCCAGCCATTGATACGATAAGTTTCACTGACACTATTCAGCCAATCATATGCATTGACAGTGATTGCTTACATTCCCTGCATATACATCCCAAGCACGTTAGCTAGCTAAAATCAGTGGGGCGTAGAGAGACGCGAATGCTAACCTCTTTTCCTGGCAAAACGAACGAGCAGCGACACATCCACTCACCAAGCCAAAGTAAAAAAGAAATGCGCTTTTTTTAAGATGGAATGGCTTTTTCTCAACTTGTGGCTTGTTTATTACCATGCTGACAAGTGCAATACATGTCATGTCCAAAACACTTATTGCTCAAGATATTTGTTGTAGAAAAAAAAAAAACAAAATTGTTGAAAACAGACAAAAATAGTTTGGATTTGTTTGGCAAAATGTCAATCATAGATGCATTGTTTTCCTGTATTGGTGCCAGACGACACTTGTCACCTCAGCTATCCCCTCATAAATGACAGAATAAGTACCCAGAAGCACATTTTGGACATTATCAGGTCGTGCTGTTCACATGAATTCTTGGAGTTCCGAGTTGCCTTGCGTCATCAAAGCACGAGCCACGAATGTGCCCACTTTGGCTGGCTCAGTCAAAGACTGCAGCTTGGCCCCTGGATATACTCAGAGCCCCCCTCCTGCCTTTCTCATTAATGACAAAATGTGAGTTATGTTATATAGGTCAATTTGGGAGCGACATCAGACATGCACAAAGAGACTTAAATGTGCATGTCTGAAGTTGCTCACCGTGAAATGCTCAGGGAGTTTGTGTGAAGGGTCAGACGCATTGAAAATTAGAGGGAACATTGCCGACAACAAACGTGTACCAATAGAACACTGCTGGGATAGGCCAGTCGAGTCAAAAATGCCAGTCGAACTCCACGGTGCTGGGTAGTGAGCACAGAGCCCACTTTAGGACGTTGGACCCTCAGACCACCTTTGTGAAGTCTGTTCCTGATTGTTTGGGTAGAGACATTCATACCAGTGGCCCTCTGGAAGTCTGTTTCGTCTTGCACAAAGGAGCAGGTATCGGTCCTGCTGAGGGGTTGAGGACGTTCTACGGCCCTGTCCTGCTCTTCGAGAGTAACCACCAGTCTCCTGAAATCTCCAACTTCTGGAAATTGTGCTGGGAGACACATTAAACCTTCTTGCTGCAGCATGTTTTGATGTGCCACCCTGGAGAAGTTGGACAACCTATGCAACTTCTGTAAGGTTAAGGAATCGCCTCATACTGCCAGTACAGATAAATACGCAAGCCAAAATCACCACGAGTGGAAAACCAGCTGAAAAAGATCAAGAGGGAGAAACTTGAAATGACCACATGTAAAACCAGTCCTGTTTTGAGGGTTTTCTAATTGTTGCCACTGAACTGCACCTGTTAATTCCATCAACACCAATACATCTGAAATTGAATAACCAAGCCCTCAGCTGCTTAACCAACCAGAAAATTATCAGACAGGTTGAATATATATTCTCGTGACTTGCAGGCAAGCAGTTTAGTGTTCTGTCTCTTTAAACGCAGGGCGGAGAGTCAATTTCCGATCGTGGGTAGGGCGGATTACTGCTTCAGTCTGTTGCTACATTATCCCAGAGGATTCCCTTTTCGGGGAGATAACCACATACAGTACAGTGCAAGCTCGGCACAGCTCAGCAAGCATGGATTTTAACGTAAAAAAACTAGCTTCCGATGCGGGAGTCTTCTTCACCAGGGCGGTGCAGGTAAGGAAAATCATCTGTACACCCCTGCATGATTGCTCATCGATTTACCGTCAGTGTGATATTGCATCGAGCTTTGACGAATGTGCTGCGGGCCCGTGCTCGATATATTTCACCAACTGCAGCGTTGTAAGGAATTTCTGGTTGTGGAAACGCAAAACCAGTCGTGTATTTTCGCTTCTCTGGTAGCCTTGTAAGCCGATAAAGGTCTGTCAAGCCTCCATCTATTATTGATAACAGTGACGCTTTATGAGTCACGTGATTCCACGTTCTACTAGGCACCATCAACATGAAGCTCTAAAACTGGTCGACTCCGATGCCAGACCCAATGTGTTTCAATTAAAAAAAAATAGCAGAAATTTTAAAAGCAAAAAAAAAAAAAAAAAACGAAGACGTTCCATATTACCAAGTGTGCATGAATCGAAAGTGTATCATATACTTTCCCAGAAAAATTCTGTGCATGTATCCTTATTACTATTTATGGTGGGGGAAACTTCACAGACCAGACCAGCGATTGAAAATGCGACATATGAAGAGACCAGCTTCCATAGATTTACAGCTCTCACTGCCCCAAACGCCTTTAAACCACGACACACCAAAAATGACACTTTATAATTAGTTCACTCGTATTTACTCTCGGTTAAAGGCCCGTTTGAACATATGGAATTAATGTAATAGGTCTGCATGTTAGCACTAATTGATTTTAACGCCTGGTTTTTCACTAACCTGGCCTTATTATCACCCAACTTGGGCTGACTTTGAAAGGGAAAATACAGTCATATATACCTGTACTTTAAACCCCTCAAAATGTTCAGTGGCATCAGCCCTGACCATGAAAATGATAGAAAACGTTAACAGGTCTTCAATGGTGCAGTTTTCACAGAGAGGAATAAGCAGATATAATGGTTTGCGTCGCATGAAATAAAACGATTCCCTGAAGTAATGTAAAAGCTTTCCTGTATCATTTAGTTCTTGGATCAATGCATTTTGCCAAATTCAAGTCCCACAATGCTTAGCAAGAACTTACCTATGTGGGAGTCAGGGAAGTCATTGAATGGCTTGCAAATGTCTGCTAGCGCCTCCCGGTGGTTTTTGGGTCCCAACACATTTTTTAAATTACACCCCTTTTCGTGAATTGCCATTGAAAAGATTAATAAAAAAAAAAAATCGGAGGAAATGCATGATAAAAATCTGTTTTTCAGTGCCTATACTGTATCGAAAATTGACGAAATTTCAATATTAAATGGCAGTAAATGAGTGGCTAAATTTGACATCTGCAGGGTGTAACCCTGGATCTTCCGTTTGTAAGCATTTAGAAAGGACGGCAGGACGACATATAGTCGACATGTTTTGACAACCTATGCAATATTTTAGCCTCCTAGTGTTTTTTGTCTGCTTTTTATTTGATATTACACACCAAAAACATAAAAGCTGGAGTTGGGTCAACATTTCCAAAGGGGTTAGGATTTTTTTTTTTTTTTTTGCCATCTTCCATCAATTTCTGGGAGGCCTCAAAATTGGTAGGATTCACCGTAATTCCCCACAATATCACCCCACGCGGGCTCGGAGAGAATGTGCAAACTCCACACAGGAAGGCCACAGTAGGTGGATTTTAACTTGGCGTCTTGAACAGGGACTATCTCTCAACTGAAGCTGCACCGTCCTTCCTCACTGCAAAATGTTATATCAACAGCGGCCAGAGACTGCTCTCAATTGAAGCTGCACCATCCTTCCGCACTCCAAAATGTAATCTCAGCAGCAGCTAGAGGCGGCGCCAAAAGACAAAGATCAAGCCAAACGAAGCACAAATGAATGAATGGTTAAAGGATAAACTAAATCAGATCCAAACATTATTTTGAGTGCAGCCCATGTAACCCAATACCTGTTGATCCACGGCCCAGTGGACTGGACCGGCCGTTGAGGACCTCTGAGTTAGCTCAACCAAAGATATATCAGTTCGATATTTGTGAAGTTCAATTTCAAGTTCGTTTCAATTTACAAAGATACTCACAGAAAGCAGAAATAGCATTCTTGTGTATGTTCTAAAGAAAATTGTCTTTGTGAAATTCACGAGTCTATGTTCTGCATTCTTCATATTGACTAAACAGCCATTGTGAATGTCGTACGAGTGCATAAGGACGGAAGGCATGTCTCATCATGATCTGCCAGCTAGCTGTTTGTCACCTTTAAATGGAAGTGTTCTGTTCAAGAATGGTGACATGGTATGTCACAATTTGCATTCTTTTGGACAGCTGGAAGAGGGATTTAAGAATTCTGCTTTGGAAGACTTGTACAGGTATTGTATAAATTGAGGAAGTAAGAATACATTTGGTGTATAAATATTAACAAATATTAAAAATATAATATAAAAAATATAAAGAAACCCAAACGACTATTGATTTTCCGGACTCTTATTGATCTGACTTAAAGCCTAAATAAGCGGGAAGTGCTCTCAGTTGGACTGATGTGGACTCTGCACCCAATTGTTTTGGGTAAACTTTTTTTTTTTTTAACAAAGATGTTGAATGCAACCAATATGATTTACATTGAGAATCCTTGAATTTGTATCTAGTTCACAGAGGAGAAGTTGGGCCAGGCTGAGAAGACTGAGCTGGATCCTCATCTAGAAAACCTAATTGCACGGGCAGATTGTACCAAGAACTGGACTGAAAAGATTTTGAGACAAACAGAGGTGCTTCTACAGCCAAACCCAAGTGAGCCTTTCCATAGGTTTCAGAGAAAAAATAATCAACACATCATCACGAGCAGTTATATTTTGTTATGTGAGTTGTCACCACTTAGGAGTTTGGAGACACCAGTAGCAGTGTATTCCATTTAATATACTGTAGGTTTATAATAATTTTATTCTGTTTTTATTTATGTTTTATATAATATGAGAACCTCTGTGGAATTGGGGTTTGGATTTTGTGCTTTTCCACAGCAGAAAGCTTCCTTATCCCCATTAAGCATAAAAACTGGAATAATGATGTAAAACAACTTCCTTAAGTAATATTTGATTACGCTTCACTGTGAAATTAATTATCCATATTTATTAAATATAGATCTTAATTATCTTCTGCTGCATTCTTCTATCATTCATGAAGCAAGACCCAGAGATAATTAAACTCCTCCACTTGGTGCAGGACCTTATCCCTGATACTCTACTTTTTTCTAAATGAGGACCATGGTTTCAGATTTGGGGGTAGTGATCATCATTCTAACTGCAGACTCGGTACCGATCTGTTGTGGTGAAGAAGGAGATGAGTCCAAAGTCAAAGCTCTTGATTTACCAGTTGATCTCCGTTTCTGCCCTCAACTTCAATCAAGGGCTGTGGCTCGTGACCAAAATAATTAAATCCTAGATTCGAGCGACCGAAAAGAGTTTCCTCCTCAGGGTTTGCGAGCTCTCCCTTAGAGATAGAGCGGGATGTTTGGTCATCCAGATGGGTCTTGAGCCACTGCTTCTCTGCATTGAGAGGAGCCAGTTGAGGTGGCTCAGGCATCTGGTTCGGACGTGTCCTGGACACCTCCATGGTGAGATCTTCCGGGCATATTCTGAAGTTATCCAACATACGGCCCGTGTGCCGGTTCTGGCCTACAAACGAGTTTGATCCGGCCCATGAAATTTTCTTTTAATGTAAAGTATAAAAATGAGCTGAATTTTTCCAATAAATGAAAAACTTTAAATGTTTTATGAGTAACCCCTAGTAGTCCGGGGATTTTTCACTAACCTGGTCTTTTTATCATAATCATTAACTTGAGCTGACTTTGAAAGGGTCACAACATCAGCAAATCTAAATATATTTTTACTTTCAAGCCCTTAAAATATTCAGTGGCACCAGCCTATCCTTACATATGTATATGTACAGTAAACCCTCTCTACTTCGTGATTCCACTTTCGCGGATTAGCTAAATCGACGAATGTTTTTTTTTTCCATTATGCGATTCATGACTTCAAGGATTGTTTTTTTTTCATTTCATATAGAACTTTTGCAATAGTTCCCAAGCGTGCTGCTCCCTCGGAGGCTTGTAAGGAGCCTAAACGCTAACAAAAAATTATGACAATTGTTGAGAAGGGGATACTTCTTAAAGGGAGAAGTTAGCCGGCTGTGGCCCGCCATTTTCTGAGTGAACTAGTCCACCGTTCGCTACATTAAGGACGAGGTGAACATTAGAAGACGGCTGCGAGGCAATTCAGCGAAGCCAGTTGTTACGGCTCGTAATTAAATGATCGTTCGTATGGAAGCTGCTTTAGCAATCTGGATTGCCAACTGCTGATGAAAGAAGAACATCGTGAAGCCATATCTTTTGAAGTCTCGCTCAGCTGCCGTCATATTAATAGTGGCCTGGACGTTGAATTAAAGTCTAATCTGTACATGATCAAACAATGTTGAGTTTGCACTTGAATACCATTTTATTATAAAAGAAATCTAGATAAGAGATTCTGGTGGACCGTCTGCTCCTTACTGTCGAGTGTCTCTTCCTCCTGCCTGTTGACAACAACAGCGGCGGGGTGCACTTCATGAGTTATACGGCGCATGCTTGTGGAGTTTTAATCTTCTCCCGCCCAACAGGCACGTTCATGTCATGCATCAAGCGTACCCAAGGGCAAAGGCACACATGCACACACATTTTCGTGTGCGTAAAAATAAAAATATGCTTCAGTGCAGTAAGTTAGCTGCACTCGATGAGTGTCATTAAATAAAAGTGCTAAATCCTGCCAGAGGAAAAAAAAAAGCAAATACAAAATAACAAGAAAATGTCTTTTTTTTTTTTTTTTTTGCTTCTTTTTGACCTATTGTAGATTTCTTTTATAATAAAATGGTATTTCAAACATAAACTGTCCATTTTACTGATCTTTAATCATGTACAGATTAGACTTTAATTCATTATCCGGGCCGCTGCTAATATGAACCCAGCTGTGCGAGACTTCAAAGGAGAAGGGGAACAGTTCACGACTGTAAGGTGTATAAGGTTTAATCATTTAAGATTTAAATAAATATGTTTACTGCTGTAAAATTTGTCTTAAATATTATTTATAGCATGAAGACTTTTTACGTTTAAAAAAATCCCCCCCCAAAAATAAAAATATATTTTTTTGTTTGTTTTCTTTTTAATGTGAAAAGTGGGGGCGCTACTTTGCAGAGTTTCGATAAAATAAAGTTCACTGTGTGTGTGTGTGTGTGTGTGTGTGTGTGTGTGTGTGTGTGTATATATATATATGTATATGTATATATATGTATATGTACTGTATATATATATATATATATATATATTTATATATATATATATATATATATGTATATATGTATAATATATATATATATATATACATATATACCCACATATATATATATATATATATATATATATATATATGTGGGTATATATGTATATATATATATATATATATTATACATATATATACATATACATATACAGTATATATATATATATATATATATATATATACCATATATATATATAAATATATATATATATATATATATAAATATATATATATAAATATATATATATATATATATATATATGTATGTATGTATGTATGTATGTATATATATATATATATATATATATATATATATATATATGTATATATGTATATATATATATATATATATATATATATGTATATATGTATATATATATATATATATATATATATATATATATATATATATATATGTATATATATATATATATATATATATATATATGTAACCCCCACAGTGGGTTTTGGGTCTCTACACAAAAATTTCTATTGCACCCTATTCGCGAGTTGCCGTTGAAAGGACAAATGCCAAAATCGAATGAAATACATGACAAAAAAATATGGTTTTCAATTTGTGTTAAATTGACAAAATGTATTTCCAATTTTATAATGGCAGCAAATGAGCCTGACATGGGCTAAATTTGACATCTGCAGGGTGTACCTCTTAACCTCCCGTTTACAAGAATTTAGGAGGGACGGCAGAAAGGCGTATCGAAAGTTGACTTGTTTTGACAATCTATGCAATATTTTAGCATCCTTGTGTTTTTTTTTCCTTTGTATGCTGTTCCTTTGATTTCACCCATCAAATACATCTAAAAGCCCATGTTGGGTCAAAATTTCTCACAGGGGTTACTAGTAATGTTAATGTTTTATGATTATTAGCGATTTTTGTCCTTGTACAATTTTGGCCAATATTTATAAAAAAAAAAAAAGAAGAAGAAGAAGAAATATGACTTTGTTTTAAGTCATATAAATACTGTATATACCACTTGAGAATAGATTTTCATCAATCCGGCCCACAAGTTTAAGGGGTTTGATAGCCCTGGTCTAAGATGACTCAAAATGTTCCTAATGTGTTTAAATACAAGATAGTAAATTGCATTGAACTTAAAAATCAATACAACTGGACTGTACTTAACAAATTTAATGTACTGGATTAAAAAAAAGTTTTGGAGTGGAAATGGAAATAATATGACACGAAAAGGAGTGGTTGAAGTATTTAATTCAGAGAATATTCCAGTGGCGGGAGCCTGCATACCTTTAATTGTACTCATACCTCACTGGTACGACACCATTATTTAGTAACTAGTGGACTGGTAGGAGTAGCGTTGTGGTCCAAACATGTATTATTAACTGTGTATTTTTTGTTTGTTGTTTGTTTTACTCTCCATGCTTCAGTTGACCACACTGGTGAGTTTTTGGATTTGTTTTCCAAGCAACAATAAAACTACTGTAGATGCCCCCCCACCCCTTTTTTTAAGATCTTTTCAGGTATTATAAGCTGACGAGAAGCATAGCCCTGTTTGTAATGAGCTCCATCATATACTTTCCTTTAAATGTACCGTAGGTTCAAGTGTAACTGAGTTGCTAGGAAAAGTTTTAAAACAAAATCTATAAATAAATAATATTACACATTTCATGACACCCTACTCGCAAAGTAAATATTAGATATGTAGCAGCCCAGTTTCATATTGCAAGATTAGCAAATCATTATGCTTTATAATGGCCTTGTTCTGAACATACATTAAAAAAATAAAAACTTGAGCCTAACTTAAAAGTATTGATCCGCCATGGCAAATATTCAGACTTAGCTTTATACCAATTGATTATTGGGCCATTTGATTTTTTTTTTTTTTTTTTTAATTTATTGAAGCCTGAATATTGGCTGCTACAGACTACTACAAAATTTTTAAGTTAAGATCATATTTTCTCTTTTCAGTGTAGTTTGTTTTGCATTTAAATGGACTTGTGAGAAGCCTAATAATTAAACACATTTATCAAACAAATAACCTAGTGACTTCTTTGCTTGTATATATTTATTTTTTGCAGGTGCTCGAATAGAGGAGTTCATCTATGACAAACTGGAGAAAAAGCTTCCTTCCAGGACAACCAATGCAGAATTGCTTGGCCAATACATGCTGGATGCTGCCAGTGAATTTGGCTCCGAAACACCTTATGGTCAGTTGATCTGTCATATATGGTGCCACACAGACTTCACTATCAGTTGGCGGGAAACGGGCCCCAGGGCTGATCTGTAGGGGGCCTATATTCAAAAACTTAAAATTTATATATTTTCAAAACCAAAGCAGCTTGTGACCTAAAACCAAAACAGCTACCATAGGCTTATATGAGTCTCCATAAGCAGTGGCATCAAAAAATTCAAAGTTGTTCCCTGTTGAAATCCTGATTAATTATTTTTTACAGTACATAGCTGCAAATAATGAAAAAGCTAATTAGGCTCCATTCTCATGCAGTGTTTGGCAGCTTCTTTAGTTCATTATCCTGCTTGTCATCCACCTTTTTAGTGACAAGAGGGGGAGTGCAACCCCCCCACCACGTCATCAGTCCAATATCAATAACCTACCCCCTTCCACTGTCCCTCGATATGAACGCAAACGAATGGGCCGAAGACCAGGATCGTCCGACCAGGAATCCGGCGACCTGGAACTCATAGGTCCTGGGCTGTTTTGGTGCGAAAGGGACTTGTATGTATAGCAAAATTTAAAATAAAATACTATACTATACTATACTATACTATACTATACTATACTATACTATACTATACTATACTATAAAATACAGTGGAACCCCAGTTTTATGACGTCCCTGCCTTCCGTTTTTTTTCACCTTACGACGTGGCCCGCGACGTTGTTTTGTCCCCTCTTCACGCTATTTCTTTTGCCTTACGACACATCCAAAATGGCAGTCAGTGTGTTTGACACATCCAACATGGCGGTCAGTGTGCGCTCATATGTCTATACACACGTCAACGACAACGTCACTACAATGCTGGTCTGCTATTGGTCGCCCTCACGACTCCTTAAGATACTGGTCTAGTGTTGGTCGGCGCACGGGGTCACAAAGATGGCTTGATCTCGTTTGAGGGTGCTTTCAATATGGTATTTATTTCGCATTGTAGAGCTTAATTCCAACTTTAATTGGTTAGCCATGGGTGGGAAGATTGGCGCAATGTTTGTACGAGGTGTCTCGTCAACTTAACGCTGAAGTCTGTGGGTACCACTATGCATGGCAGGGATTGTACAGTACATTATGATTTTGGCAACCTCTTCAGCATCATTCATCATACTGATTGAACATCATATGAACATAATATAAAGCATGTGCATATGTTTGTTTATGCTGCCAACTCTAGGTAGTACGCTGATTACCGTAGGAGAATACCAGAAAAGACTTGGAACGGCTGAGAGAGAGTTTCTTCAAACATCTGCTGCTACGTTCCTCACTCCTTTACGTAACTTCCTGGAAGGAGACTGGAGGACAATATCAGTGAGTGCAACCACAACTCTATCGCTAACTCGATTAAATATTGGTTTTCTGTGTCTGTTTATAAGCCTGTTACCAGGTTTCCTACTCAAGTATGGAAAATATGAAAAATACATTTGATTAATTTCCAAGTGATAAAAAAATCTAGAAGATGAAAAACAAAATATGGGAATATATTCATGTTTCCATAATCTGACAGTCTTAAAATACATGTTTGTAAATTTAATATAAACTTTATTGTTTCCAAACTATTTCAATCAATCCAGATCGTATTTTATGGCAGGTCTAACACAGTTTGCGTGAAAGCAAATATCTTTGAAGACATCCTGCTTCTTGTATCTGATTGGCAGACGGTTCTTGGGTGCAATAATTATTTAGTGGTTTTCAACTTTGATACTTAAAGGTATTCTTTTAATTTATTTTACTTAGGGGTCTGCCGCCCTTTCTAGTTCTTTTTTAAATGTAATTTATGATTTACCGTATTTTCCGCACTATAAGGCGCACCTTCAATTAATGACATATTTTAAAACTTTTTCCAAATATAAGGTGCACTGGATTATAAGGCACACCCTCAATTAATGACATTTTTCAATCACAATCTAGTAATACTTAAAATGATAGCAATAATAACTCAATAACTCTAAACTCTCAATAGCATCATAACTCAATGTCAATACGACCAACCTTGTTCAACTGTAAACACACAAAAGAAACAGGTAAAGCTTACATTATCACTTCACTCCCCATCTACGAATCCCAATCATAATATTGATCCATATATGAGGTGCACCTGATTATAAGGCGCACCATCAGCCTTTGAAAAAAATTAAGGCTTTTGTGGTTGTTTTTGCATGATTTAACTTTTACAACTATTAATGTTGTAAAAAGTTACAACTATAAAAGTTAAATAATTTTAGAGTTGAGACTAAGGCTCTAGTGCCCCAAATTTTATATTTTGAATTTTGACTCAAACATTACTTGAAGAGGTTTCAAACTTCACAAGAGTGTTGAGTACCTGGACCTGACCAAGTGTTATTTTTCAGAGCATTATGCATTCCAAGATGCTCGCCATGCTCAGGTGACCAGTGCTGGGCAAGTTATTTCAAAACTGTAATGCATTATTTACTGTATTACTTATTGCTGTCATTTCAAAGTACTAAGTTACATTACAATATTACTGTATTTTAAATTAACATTTCAATTTACACCATTACATTACACCACTATTGCATTACTTTACTGGAAATTACTGGAAATATGGACCTCTCATTCTAAATGTAGCTCTACGCTCATTGCACATCCAGTGGAAGGTTGGCTTAAGCCTAAAAACAGTAAAAATCATTTCACGTGCGCATCACCCATATTTTGTGGTATGCAGACTGTGTGTGCTTCACCCCACTCTGTGCTACATTTAAAGGGAATGAGGGGATCTTTTGCTATGGATGGAAAACAAGTCATTCACATTCTATCCCACAAAGGCGCAAATGCCCTCTACTTTTGCAAGTCTACCAAAGTACAGAAAAATGTTGTCCGCAGTAGAAATCGAACTGTATACAGTATTGGCAATGTCAAGGGACTATCCTTCTGAATCACTGTAAAGAATTTTGAAATTGAAAATATGTAAGAACCCTTAATACATTTTCTGACTGAATTTCACCTGTCTCTCACAGAAAGAGAGGCGAATTCTGGAGAACCGCAGGCTGGATCTTGACATATGCAAAGCTCGCTTGAAAAAAGCTAAGCAGGCAGAGGCCAAAGCAGCAGTGAGTAATTATTATTATTTTTAATTATTATTTTCATTGTCCCCTCCCTTGTGAAAATACCACAGTGCTAGTAACCATAAAACATGCAGCAGACAATACTACCATCAAATGAGTTAACATTTGTGACTTGTTAATTTTGATTACTTTGTTATACATTGTTATAATTAAAAACGTGTAAAAAAACACGTAATCACACTTATTAAAGCTACGTATTTTGTTGCATTATTGTTAAGGAAACTTTGATTATTTAAAAAAATTGAGTGGATTCTGATAAATTTAAGTTCTTTAATTACCATATTTTTCGGACCATAAGTCACACCGGTACATAAGGCGCAGCACCAAAAATTGAGGAGAAAAACAATCAAATAAACAAAAAAAAAAAACATTTCTGTCACAAATAAGCTGCTCCGGACTATAAGCCGCAGATATTTATGCAAAAGAATGGTGTCTTTTTTTTTATTTATTCATTTGTATTTAAAACGTTATTTTTAGTTGCCGGCTTACAGCTACATCTTATCTTCAATAAACTGAACATCCCACGTTTAGCATCAACATATTTACAGAGGGAGGATGGATGGATACTGTATTTTCAAGATAACACCGCCAGAAAACTGCAGTTAAATAGCAGTTCAAATTCAATACTTTGATAGCATTTTTTTCTGTCTTCCTTTGTTTAATGAATTGATTATTTTAGTGAACATACCCAATTTGGATCAAAAACTTTTATACAAGCTCTTATTCAATTTATACATATATTTTTAACACTATATTTTTAAAACTTTTTTGAACACAGCCATTGATCGACATTTTTTCAGTTCTATTCATTTCTCTCCTGGTGGCTAGCTATAATTAAAAAAAAAAAACTACGAATGAGCTGCATTGGACGATAAACTGCAGGGCTTAAATCATGAGAAAAAAGTTGTGGCTTATAGTCAGGTCATATAGGCAGGTCATAAAATCAGATATTTATGCAAAAAGGTGCTGTATGGAAGTGTTTTTTTTTCTTTTTTATTTAAAACTTGTTTTAGATGCTTACAGCAACATCCTATCTTCAATAGACTGAACATGCCTGCATGTTTAGCACCAACGTATTGATAGAAAATGGATGGATGGATGGATGGATGGATGGATATTTTTAACATAACACCAACATAATACTGCAGTTAAATACTGAGTTAAAAAGCAGTTCAAACTCAATATCAATATTTTGATAGTATCTTCTGTCTCTTTGTTAAACCGATTGATTATATAAGTGAACATATGTCTATGTGTGTGTGTTAAAGGCACTTGAAAAAAATTCTGTTAATTTATGACATTTGGCTTTGGTGGTCAAAAATGCTTGTTCGAGTTGTTATTTAATTCACTTTGCTCTCAAGATTTCACTTTCCTGAATAATTTTAGGAATATTCTTGTGTGCTTCAGCAAAAAAAAAAAAAAAAAAAATTACTAAACTCACAGATTTTAGCAGAGCATGAGTAATTAAGTAGGTTGCTCTGACAGTGCACAGATTGCCTTGGCAGAGCCCTTCCCTCATGGCTTTCTCAAGCATGATGTATCGTCTTGTCACAGGCTACTGCATGTGTTGCACTTCTGCAAGATTGTTAAGTTTTGTTAGGTGACTGATTTTAAATCTTTGATTGTGCAATGTTTATGCAGATATTGTTGGTCACAGCTTTTTGATCATTTTGCACAGTTTTTTACACAGTCATTGCACTTGTTTTGTTTCACTAATAATTGGAAACGCATGATTTTGCCAATGTTTGTTCCCTCCTTCCTGCTCTTGTTGTTTATAGGCTGCACCTGATTTTCAGGAGACAAGACCTCGAAATTATGTTCTTTCTGCCAGTGCATCAGCGGTAAGAATCACAAGCGGACCCATATGGCACTGACAGAGATCACACCGTTTTTATACCAAGAGAAAATATGCTCAGCAATTCATCAATGAATTCTTTACGATCAGTATAACAAAAAAAAATCCACAACTAAGCTTTTTAAAATGCTTACTGTTATGCCAGCTGTCCATTAATTTCCATAAAAAAAATAATCAATGATTTTTTTTTTTTTTTTTTTACCAGATTGACCAAACGCTTTTTTTTTTTTTTTTTTTTGATACCACAGACAGTCCCAGAAGAAAACTTTTCATCTAATTAAGGAAATGTTAGCATAATAATATTACAGAATGTGGAGGGCCGGTTGCCTTGATTTTTGACAAATTATGAAAGACATTTTAATGATTATGAAAATAAAAATATGTAAAAGGCACCATACCACTCAAACATTTGTCATAAACTGGTAATGTGTGTACTGGTACTTCACCAGTTTTAACATGCAAGTGTTAAGACGTGACACTTATATTAAATTGCCATTTTATACATAGATTTTATATATATATATATGAGTTGGCAGGGGGAAGGAAGAGAACCCAAAGAATGCAAGCAAATTGAGAAATATGTGGTTAAAAATGGGAAGTTTTAAGAAGGAAATGAGGCACCAGACAGGTGGACAAGACAGTACGCAGACAACGCAGACAGTAAACGCAGACATGAGTGAAACAGAAACATGAACAAAACCCCACAAACTCACAAGAACCAAACCCAACCAAACATGACAGTTGAATATGAATGACATAAAATGATATCAACATATTAACTCACCCAAAACAGCTGTCTCGAAGTTATTTCAGTATAAATTCCATTCTTTCATGACTTGCTTGTAGAGTTTATCTTTGCGTTTCATTTCCAAAAATAAGTCCTTTTCTATTGACATGGATGCCAATGCTGAAAGTCGCGTCGGTCCAATTTCCGTTTTGCTCTTCTTCAGCCATTGTGGGTTTAAAAAAAACATGCGTCTGCGGGTCTGGATTCGATGTACGCTAACGCTAACATTAGCTGGTTGAGCAACATGTGTTTTTTTTTCTTTTTTTTTTAACAACTTTATTTAACTACTTTCACCGTTAAACATGGTGGATCAATCTAGCTCCGCCTTCCTGCAGTGAGCGTCCCGTTACGTCAGGGGTGTCCAAAGTCGGTCCTCGAGGGCCACTGTCCTGCATGTTTTCCAGGTTTCAATTCCTCGCAAGCTCAGCAGAAACCTGATAAAGATCCTGATCATTTGAATCAGGTGCGTCAGGAAAAGAAACCTGGAAAACATGTAGGACAGCGGCCCTCGAGGACCGACTTTGGACACTCTTGCGTTACGTCATGTTCTACGTGAGGTTTCTTGGAGGTGTTTTTATGGGTCGATTGGGTATTGCAGCTGTCTAACAAAAATATGGGCCCATACACAATATGTCATTTCACACTGCACAGAAGACTTCAACTGTTCAAGTGAATGCCCAGCGCCTCTGGGCTCAGGCAGACGTGAAGTCTGCCATCAAGTCTGAAAACGCTTGGACTCACCAAAACAAACGCCGATCACAATTGATCAGGCTTTTCAAATCTCCTGATTTTTCTTGACCTCTTCATGCTCTCTTTCTCTCCGCACTGAGATATACGGCCTATCCACTCGGGTGTTCCCAAATCTTTTTTAAAAGCACCGTAGCGCATCAAGGAGCTCTCTTTACCTTCGAACTGAGATGTACAATACTATACTGTATGTCCACTCTGGTGTCCCCATAAGTTTTTAAAAGCACCGTAGCGCATGTGTCCAGTTGTGCTTTGGTGTCTTGTTGCTGCCTTGGTTAAACAATTGAAGTTAAATCCAGTGTAGCTCCAAAAACACTTTGCAAACAAAAGGCATTCCCAGGAGAACTATTTGCCAGGGTTAGCTCATGCCCCTGGTAGCTTAGTCAGAAAGATAGCCAAGTTGGGATAGTTCATCTTATAGCGACGCTACGCCTCTAAGCTAAAGCCAACACCGTGTAGCTTGCTTGCAGAGCATTGCACCGCCTTCCTGCAGTGAGCATCCACTCACATCACGTTCAACGTGAGGCCTCTATATGGCGATCTTATGACTCAGTTGGATATTTCAGCTGAATATGAAGTTATACGGACCACTCTCATATCCATCTGCGCTTGCGCAGAAGCCCGCAACTATTGAAACGAATCACCTAGCGCCTCCGGGAGCAGGCAGATTACATACAGCCGGGCGGCACAAGTTCGCTGAATTCTAACGGCTAAAAACTCCAACTTATAACTACAACACTATAAGGAGCGTAACCTAATGGAAATAATATGACACGAAAAGAACAGAATATGGAGAAATTAAAAAAAAAAAATTAGTAATAATAAATTTAAAATGAAATTTACTTTCTTTATCATTATAATTATTGTAGTTTATTATAGTTATGATAATGATGTTATGTTAGGCCAGCAAAGAAGGCCTTGCTCGCCTTGACAGCCCACCACTGCTTAGTCATCCATCCATTTTCTAGCAAGTCGAAGACATGCTGGTGCCTATCTCAGCTGGCTTCGGGCAGTAGGCGGGGGACACCTTGAACTGGTAGTCAGCCAATTGCAGGGCACACAGAGACAAAAAAAAAAAAAATCACCCACCCAATCACACCCCGTGTGTCTACATATCAACTTACCCCGCCTATTGGTCCCTTCCAGCTGTTGCGCGTTTGTCTATTTAGTGTCCATGTATTTAAGCCCCAGTCCATTGCCTCCCAGTTGCTGTTTCCCCATAAGTTTGGTTTTAGTTTCACATTTTGCTTGTTACTGTTTGGATCCTGTGTAGTTTGTGTTTTCCCTATTCCCTGCATGGCAAATAAATCCTCTTTTTGAGCACATCACCTCCAAGCTTCACTGCATCCTTAAACGTATAGTTGAATATGTACATCGCTCGCTAAACACTTTATCTCTGGATTGGCTGTTCTCTTACATGTGATTTTTCCTACCGTACACAAGTCACAAATGTGTGTGGAGATTTTCAAATGAGAATCTGGAGTAGTATCATCAAAAAGTCACAAATTGCCAGCATATATATATATATATATATATATATATATATATATATATATATATATATATATATATATATATCTAACAGCATACTCACTCACCCATTTGCTCACACACTACTGACTTACTGACATGTATGTATGTAATTACTCTACATACATACATTCATTTGCTCTCAGCTCTCCCACATAGGCTCTTTCAGATCACAGATGTTTCTGAAATCTGAGACCCCATGGGCACTAAGACCCTATTGAGTCAACACATTTTACTTGTCCTCCAGCATTCCTTTTGGCTTCCTGTAAATCAGACAAGTCCAAAGTCCGGCCCGGGGGCCAAATGCGTCCCGTGGTCAATTTCCATCCGGCCCGCAGCCTCCGTCATAAAATCATTAACGTCTGGCCCGCATGGAGAATTAAAACATTAGGCAGCAGCGCTGTTACCTGCGTGTGCTAAATGCTGCCATCTATAGGCTCAATTAGGAACAGCAAATTAGTATATGAGTAATTGACTGTATGAGCCCCTAATTTTCTAAAATGGCGACAATCAACAAAAGGAGGAAAGTTGAGCTGCAGTGTGACGCAGTGAGCTGCGGTCAGCACCAGCAGCTTCATATCGCCAACTTTTACGGACAGCTGGATAAGTTTCTGAGAGATTCAAGCATTTGGTAAGAAAATGCTAAGCTTGTTCGGTTCGACGTATTTGTGTGAGAAGACGTTCTCGGTTATGAACTTAAATAAGAGCCGTCTGAGGACACGGCTATCGGACTCTCAATTACAAGACATCTTGCGCATCCATACTACCGCCATAGAGCCACACCTGGCCTTTGTCCTGCACTCCAGATCTCAGTTTCACCTGTCACACTCATGCGGACAAGTTATTTTTCATTCACGATAAGTCTGAAAACGTTTTTTTTTTGTTTTGTTTTGTTTTGTTTTATAAGTTTTCACTCCGGAATAATAACCATTTAAAAATCAAATCAACATTTATAGTTACTAATTTCATATTTTAAATGAGCCCTGCATTTGTTGATATGATGATTTTTCATTTCTCTGTTATTGTGTTTAAAAATTCCATAAATATTAAACTGCCATAGTGAGATATTTTTTTTATGTTTCAAATGTAATTTGCACCAAAGAGTACAATTACATCTGTTCAACTGTTACAAAAAAAGTTAATTGAAGTGTTAAGAAAAAGTGAAGTTAAGTGAATATTCAATTTCAATATTTAATGTCAATTCATTTTTGATATGCATGTTTCAAATTAACCAAAACACATGCTTAAGATAGCTGAAATGAAAATAAAAAAGCAAATGTTAAACACAGAACGGCTCGCTGAAATGTATTTAAATTAATTGCTGTTATATGTAAAGAACGCCTGCCAAGGTTGGCCCCCCTACATTTTTAACACACCAAATCTGGCCCACTTTGCAAAAATTATCACAGTCTTCAAAATACTACTTCTGACATTGAAATCATACATTAAGCATTACATAACTTACTATTGTCATAAATCACTAACCCCCACTCATGTCCGCTCACAATTTTATATTGATGATAATCCTCTTTGTATTACTATCATGTGTGGTAATTCTTTTTACTGTGTTAGGCTGGGCATCACATACCACAAATGCAAAAATGGCATTATTTAAAAAGGAAATATACTGGTTTCTGAACATGTACAATATACACTTTGTGATAATACATGATATTTCTTTTCAATTAGTTTTTGTGTCTTTGTTTTATAACTGAAGCAGTTGAAGAGCGACTGGGAAAGTTGGGATGTGGAGACAGAGCCCAGTATATCAGAGCAGCAAAAGGTTGTCAACATGGGCCTTCTGTCCTAGTGCAAGTGCCAACTTTGTGTGTGTGTGTGTATATGTTGAGATCATGAAATATTTGTAGAAATGTAATCCCTGTCCTCTTTGTTAGAGCAGTTAGTGTTTAATTACACCTACCCGTAGGTGAGTAAACTGTGGTCACTTTGTTATAAAAAAGTATTTTATAAATTATATTTTGCACATTGGCTTAGTTGAAATCAGGTTAGCTTGATTTATTATATATATTTTTTATTCACTAAAAGGCGAATTTCCATTAGAAGCACACCTTTTCAATGTGAGATTTTTAGACTTCTGAACACATGTATCGTAAAATCAGTTAGTTTTGTCTTATGTTAGAAAAGGATTAGCGGTAGTTTAGATAATTTGATGTGGTGTGGCTCAGTGGCAGAGCTCCCGTCTCCCAACCAACAGGCTGAGCTCAATTCTCGACCATGGCGACCTTGCTCAAGCAGCCTTTAGCACCTCCCTTGCACCTGCTGCTGCATCATCAGTAAGGATATGAGTAGTCAACTGCAAAGGGACTTGTAAGGTCAAAAAGCACTGTATGAATCAAGTACCATTTACCAGAGGTGGGCAATTCGTCAGCACTGTCACTGACAAATGCCCATTTTGCCAACGAATGACGGGGATGCTCAAAAAACAGTGAATTAAAAATGTCGGAATTGCCGTTTTTCATCTGTCATTGTAATCGTCAACATAGACATCATGTCAGATGTCTGTCAGCCTGCCATGCCCCACTTTGCTTACTGAAATATAATTCAACTGACTTGCATGATTATCTGCAATATTGCTGCATCTTTATCATACTAACTGCAATCAGCCTGCAGTCGACGTTATAATCCATGTTCAGTTGAGTGAGTAAATTGTGTTGGTTCAACTCGCGACTTGTCATTCACAGCTATAAAACAGCTGGCTTTACTGGAAATGTATTTGCAGTTGCGCCCTTTCTGAGTCCTGGTTTCATAAACCAAAACTCATACTATACACAAATTCGCCAACCAAAAGTTAAAAGTAAAGTTTCGAAATTGGTGTTAAGAGATTTTTTTGTGTTATTTTGCTTTTTAAATAGGTTTTACATAAATAAATTGCTTTCTGATTCTAGGATGTGTTTCCACCGCAAGGTGGTCACTTTCTAGCAACCAACCAACCAACAGAACAAATTTGCATTCTTTCTGATCCCAAATAGAATGCCAAATTGAAGTGTTTTTAATTTCCTAAAGACATTTTTTTAAGTAAATTGAACCTCAGCAGTATTTTGTTTTACTTGTGACAGATTAAATTTGTGTATTTGTGACAGATTAAATTAAAAAAAATTAGACAAATGTTAAGTAAACTGTCTTCTATAGTTGTAGGGCAGACAGTTATAAATGCGAACTGACATCCACCATTTGAGTGTCATGTAACATGATAATGCGATCTAAAGGACATGATTACTAACTACACTCTCATTCCCTACACAGTATTAAACATGATGATGATGTATTATAGCTTAGGGTTAAACCCCTTAGCTGGCTTTGTTTTTGTATAACACTTATATTACTGTGTTGTGTTTCAATTGCAGTGTAACTAGAACCACAGAAATGGTGTTACATTTATGTGTAAGTACTAAAACAGAAAAAGGGAATATGAGTGCAGACAGAAGTAGAACAGCGCCAGACAAATGATGGACCACAAAAAAATATGTGAAATGTCGCCCTCTAGTGGTTGCGGAATATTGAGCAAAAATACACCAACAGACTGACGGATCGACAATTTCAATTTCTTCTGGCTTGAAAAAATTACAGACCGACGATGACAGAAAGGGGGCAGAGCTCTGACGAATGAGAGAACAGCAAAATAATGTAAATTGCCCACCTCTGTCATTTACAAACCCTTTGAACTCAGCATTTGATAGCCTTCCTTTGTATAGTCTACTGCATATTGTTATAATGATATCATTAAGATGATATTGTGTTGAGAATGGCTTTTTGTTTCTGCTCTCTCAGTTGCTGAGTGAGGAAGTGGACAAAGTAAGTGAGATTTTCACCGATAATTAACCATCAATACAACACATACTCAAAGCGTGTGGATGTGTTTATTGTTTGTATTGTTCGTGATTCAATATTGTTTGTGTTTATTTCCTTCTACTTTCCATTTGCAGGCAGAGCATGAGCTCCGTGTCGCACAAACAGAGTTTGACCGACAAGCTGAAGTCACCAGGCTGCTGCTTGAGGGCATCAGTAGCACACACGTGAGTGTGTAGTATTAACTATGATTCCCATACTACTCTATGATGTTATGGCCAAAAGGTAAACAAAGATGCAGCATTGGATGTAACCTTAAGTTAAAGCGTTTATGCCGTTGGCCTCTGATAAGCAGATGCTCGTTTGTTTGTTTGGCAAAATTGCTTGTGTGGTGGTAGGTTGAGTTGTTCCTGTGGATTCCTAAAAAAAAAAAAAAAAAAAAAAGATTTCAAGAATCTTAAAACAATGTCAACTGGCATTAAAATGTCAGCAGTACCTCTATTTAAGAACACCTCTTGTTTTGAAAAATTCAGTTTACGAAACGCCTTGGCGGAAAAATATTGTTTCCAGTATTGAAAGGAAGTTCAAGATGCGAAAGGCAACATTGTTGGCATATAATATTAGACACAAGACACCAGTGCTCGCTCCAATAAGACTATAATGTAATACGTTGTCACAACCATTGATGTCTACCATATTTCTTAGTTTGTGATGCATCTTCATCATTTAATAATATGCCGGCTTGCCCACAAACGATTGGTATAAATAGTTTTCTGCATCGATGTTTACCGTGGTCTTGCACTTTTCATCTTTACTTGTTTCATCCACACTTGCCAACAATTTACACCATAGACGTAACAAACATAAAACAAACGTAGAACTCACAAACATTGACATTAGCTACAGCTAACATTTTACATAGTCACATAAAAACTCACATGTAACATACCACTTTGGGCTGTCGTCTGACATTAGCGTTGTTAGCACGTCGTTAGCACTTTAGCAATGACATCACACAAGAAGTACAGTGGGCCCCTGTGTGACTGTGACATTGTAAGAGCAATAGCATATCAGCGTTACCGTGTCATGCGTGAGCAAACTATTTCGATGATGTAGCAAAGCGAGGTCAATTGTGCGTACACATTGATTGGCAACGCATGGTGAAATCATAATCAAAACCATCACGAATTAACACACATATATAAAATTAATACCGTAATCTACTGTACAGTTAAATTAATTAACATGGATAAACAAAGGATAAATGACATTTTCCTCTGGGGCGACGTGACTTGAGCTGAGTGGAGACGGAGGTGAGCAGAGACCAACCCGCAGAATTTATTTATTTTCTTAAACAAGAACTTTTCTCAAACTAAAACATATCACCGGCGATTTCCTTCTCTTTAATCCATAATAGAAGAAGCCTCTCCATTTTATTGTCGAGCGAGGTCCGTCCCCCGGCAAGGAAAGTCTTGCCCTTAGAAGATTGCCGAGCGATTCCGTCCATACTCACGAGCAAGGTTAACTATGCATGCGCCTCTTTCGTATTTTTTTATCTCCTGCTTGGTTTCTATTGTCATCATCCTCTTACTTCTTCCTTTACCGCCACTTGCAATTTTAGAAGCCAAGGTCTAACAGATAAAGTTTGCAAAGTCTTCACAACATTCCTTCCTCCCGTTTATCACTCATTTTCTCTCCTTCCTTCCATCCCGACCAGCTGTGCAGTCAAGCTAGATAAAGGCGTTCGGCCAATAGCATATCGGCATTTCTGTGATTGACGTGACGCCGGCCAATAGCATCTCAGTGAGTGAGACCGGGACTGTGACCTTAATCGACCAATAGCATATTGGCATTGCCGTGACTGACTCCGTGACTGACACCGTGACTGAGACAGTGACTGTGACATTGTAAGAGCAATAGCGTTCAACGTTGCCGTGATGAGCGTCAACTTCTGATTTAGATGACGTAGTAAAGCGAAAATAAATGTACGAATACAATGGCCGGCATGTCATATTGTTCGTAAGACGGAAGGTTTGTGCGTAAGTGGGGGACAAAAAACTCTGCGCTCCACGCTCGTAAGTCGAAATGTTCGTAAAAGAGGGTGTTCGTAAACCGGGGGCCGACTGTACTTTACATGACCCCAAATAAAACTAGTAAACTTAAATGCTCAAAATAATTCAGAAATAAATATTATTGCTCCTGTGGACATGTAAATGATTCCTAGATCACTGGATATGTAAAATAAGAACGTACAACTTAAACGACCTAAAAACGTCTCTCTCTGCACTCATCACTGCCACACCAGCACCATCTCAAGGCAAACAAGTGAACTGCATTCATCTCGTCAGATGCTACAATTAATAAAATTAATGGATTTAGGAGTGCCTTTTTATTATTAATACATGTTATATTTTGATTATTATGGACTAATGTAATTCTAATATGTATTTGTTACTATTTTTGATGAATTTTCTTATTTTATATTATTCATTCTTGAGGGCTTGGAACGGATTAAGCTATTTACATGTAAAAAGCGACTCTACTTATGAAAGATTCACGTCACGAAATTACTTCCGGAATGAATTGATTTTGTTAGAAGAGGTACCACAGTATTTCAAGTCTTAAAACATGCTAACTCATGATAAGAGGTTTTCTGACTGTAAATAGTCTCAGACCTTAAAACTTCCTATAAATGAACTTTCTACACACAATTCCCCATTGTGACAATGTGGAACAAAAATGGGAATGTTTTTGGAGATTTTTAAAAAGAGCAAATTAAGAAATCAAATATGTAGTCACAGCCTTTGCCATGAAGCTCACAATTGAGCTGAGGGACACTACATCCTTTTTTCAACTGATCATCCTAGAGCTGTTACTCCAGCTTAATTGGAATCCACCTAATTTCATTCAGTTGATCAGACATTATTTGGGAAGGCACTCACACACGTCTATATAAGGTCCCAGAGTTGATTTTGCATGTCATAGCACAAACACCAAGCATGAAGTCAATGGAATGGTGTGTAGCTCTACCGTCTGGAGGCACAGATCTGGTGGTACAGACACATTCTGCTGCTTTGAAGGTCCCAATGAGCACAGTGACCTTCATTATTCGTAAATGGAAAATGTTTTGAACCACCAGGATTTTTCCTCGAGATGGCTGGCCATCTTAACTTGAGTGATTGTGGGAAAAGGGCCTTAGTCAGGGAGGTGACCAAGAACCTGATGGCCAGTCATGTTACCCCAGGATGTGTCCAGCCTAGAACTCAACTTGATCGTGTCATTCAGGTCAAATCAGAATGAGGTTATACTATATGTTCACCAAAAAGGCAAACAAATTTGCCTTATACGCAATGAACAATTTCAACATCACTCATGGAATCTTTTACTGTTGCTCTGTTTTCACTGAAATGTGCAGCTCGCAACAGTGATTACAGAATTTGGCTGCTGTAATGGTGCATTGATCCTTTGACATTGTTGGCTTTGTCTTCACAGCTGAACCACCAGCGTTGTTTGCAGGATTTTGCTGAAGCTCAGGCCACTTATTATGCTCAGTGTCATCACTATATGCACGAACTCCAGAGGGAACTCAACAGGTGCATGACTCAATACAATTCAAACATCTATGTTGCAGTTACATGGTGCTGACATTTACTAATGAATGCCTTTCTCTTGAGTAACTGCGAATCCATTTTCTCATATGCTGCAGATGTGCTAATGCAGTTAGCGCCACCCAGCAGTCTGACGTCTGCCCTAACCCTGTGTCCGCTGCATTCCCATCTGGATCGGACTCATCTGCCACCGTAGTCCCCAACGCTTCGAACAATAAGATCAAAACACTGGCTATGGAACAAACGCAGATTCCTATTACAGGCACCAGAAAGGCCAAAGTATTGTATGACTACGACGCTCATGATTCAAGCGAGCTGTCCCTTTTGGCTGATGAGGTATGGTTGTACATTTTTTACTAATTCTACCAATCAGTTTTGAAACGTCTATTATGTTAGAAGGTTAAGTCCGAACTAGTGATGGGAACAAGAAGAGAGAACAATCCCCGCATCGGCACGCGTACAGCTTCTAAATAATCACGTGACCAAAGCATGAACTCATTGAACTGCGCTGACACAGCAAAAACGCGCCAAACTGTGTTTATAAGGAACTGCGTCTGTCAACACGACGCAACCGCTCAAACGATTCAAATCACACGGTTGCTTCACTGCCTTGTGAGTGCGTCATCACTCCCAACATTCCAATAATTCACAGATTGCAGATATTTCTTCCATAATTTCATATTTTTCGAACCAATTCAACATTCATTCCCAATGGGAGACAGTCCCATTCATTGTCAAATGGAATTTTAATTTGTGCTGTAGTGAGAGGCGGTGAGGCTGCTCACCACCTTAAGAGTCCCTGGTTGGGTTCGCACTTTCTTCACTTCTCTGATAAATCTTTTTCTATTTTGATACTTCCAATTTCATTTTATTGTACATATTCACGAGAGGACTGCATGTATTATGTATCTTATTCCAAATATTTATCCTTTTCCCACACATCCTCATTTTCTATTCCAAAAAGTCCCATTGACTTACATTGGGCAAACTGACATTTAACTAAACATTTACTTTAAAAGTTTATTCAATTTGACACTAGCTCATTCATTGTATTTAATAATTTATAATAATCTGTCATAATTCCTTATTTGTGAGGTCTAGTGACCCCCGGTATACACTAGGTCAGTGGGTTGCCTGCAGGGATTTTTAACATCCAGCTGGTGTCAGTATTTGATGACACAGTCTCAACACATAGTGTCAGTGTGCCAACACGTTCCACTTTGGTTTTATTAGCTAGAGGCTTTAGAACACAGTTTTTAAGCTCCAGTCCTTGAGGGCCGGTATCCTGCATATTTTCTAAACTTCTCTCTCAAACACTCCTGATTCAAATGATTAGGATCATTTTCAAGCTCATGTAGAGCTTGCTAATAAGCTAATCATTTGAATCAGGTGTGTTGGAGAAAGAAAAGTGGAGTAAAGTGCAGATAATATTGTAAAACTGTGAAGAAATGAAAATTCAGTAACCCCTCGTTTTTAGCGGTTAATGGGGACCGGACCCCTGATATACAGTACATTCGAAAGTATCTAATGGCAACATCAGACAAGTAGGATTACTTGAAATGCATTTTAATTTTGTTGTTAAAAGGTCGTGAAATTAGTCAAAAATGGGAGACAAAATAATACAGTATATTGTCTGGACATCATTCACTAGTACATTGATCCCTCCTACTTCGCGGTCTCAGATATCGCGGTCTCAGTACTTCGTGTTTTTTTCCAGGAAAAATAAAAAAGATTTCAAAATAAAAAATAATTTAAAAAATGTGCAAAAATGCACAAAAATTGAAAAAAGCAAAAAAGTACATTATACAGTCCTGTATTAATCAAATAACGAAGTAATATTAGTTAATAACTATGTTAAGAATTCTTCAAGCGTTAAGAGTTCGTGACGTTTTTTTATCTTATTTTGAAATGCATTGCTTTTAATTTGTTGCGTCGCGTTGCATTTCCATTTCCTGTTTTACGTTCTCTGTGCGTCATTCGGCTTGTGGTGACATAGTGAATGACAACGTGAACTCATATTTATAGTTTATTATCATTTATGTTGATAACGCACGCTACTGCCTATGTTTAGTAAGCGATGAGTGTTTATTCTGTTTATGTGTTCGTTTGTGCAGAGGTTGCACTTTATAGTTAGTAGTTGTTGCTAACCCGCTAATGTCGGCTAAAAATACAGTAAATTCATAGATTAAGTGTTTATATGTTAGTTGACTGACTTTCAGATTGTTGTTGCTTTATTATTCAACAGATACTACATGATACACCATACATGAGCCAAAATAAATGACTTGCGTACTCTTTCATCGGAGTCTTGGTGCAGATAACCAGTCCTGAGAACAAATTCTCAACAAACTAAGTAATATTAGTTATTTAATGAATATACAATAATGTTAATAAGGATAATGAAATGTTAAATAATAGGAGAAAGGAAATAAAATAGGCAAAAAATACAAAAATAAAGGATTGTTTATGGTTACTGCGGCTATATTGGGGCGTGCATAGAAATCTAGGAACTGATACCCTACTTCGCGGGTTTCAGACTTCGCGGGGGGTTGACAGCCCCCATTAACCGCGAAGTAGGGGGGATCACTGTCTTGCTAATTTACTACCACTTATTATATTTGGCTACAAAAATAGAATGTTGATTTCGCTTTTGGTTGTATTGCAGCTGATTACTGTCTACACTGTACCTGGCATGGATCCTGACTGGCTGGTTGGAGAACGAGGCAACGAGAAGGGAAAGGTTCCTGTCACTTATCTTGAGCTGCTGAGTTAATGTACCAAATAAGATTACAACCATAAACATGCAAAATTGTCTTTGTACTGTCACGCTCCATATTAATGTAGTGCACTTAATTCATTACTAATACTTCAGCTAAGGTGGTCATTTAAAACATAGTCAATCTTCATATGATTAAAAATGAAATTGCATTGTGTGGTTCAAATCACATGGAATTATAAATGGCGATAGTTTCACTTTTTCCCAAATAGCCATTGCTATGATTTTGTGGCTAAATGTCTTGGCTTTATGTCAGTTCTTTTTTTTAGATCTCTTTCACAGGTATTTCTCAAGTCTGATTGAACCAAGTGGCCTCCAATGCCAAAAATACAAGATTTAGTATAAATAAACATATACATATATATATGTGTATATACATATATATATGTGTATATATATATATATATATATATATATATGTGTATATATATATATATATATATATATATATATATATATATATATATATATATATGCACGCACACACACACAAAATTTTGATTCTTTTTTTTTTTTTAAATGAATCCAGAAATTCCAGAATCAGACGTCAAGTGACAAATGTTGTTCATTTTTCGGCTGTATATTTATTTTTGCAATTTCCTCTCTAAACGTGTTGGTTGTCAAAACACCTTTAACATCCGTATGATGAGACCTTTCTATGTTATTAGAGAACAGCCTGCTGTGATGGGGAAAATGTTGCATGTCAAGTTTTTTTTTTTTTTTTTAATTTCAGGAATTGAAAATTCCATTGAGGAAAAAGCAATACAGCCGTTTAATTTTTAAGCAATTAGTCTGTGTAAAAAAACCGGCATGCCAGGATTTTCCAGTTCTGATGTCACACAAAAGATGTATGTGGTATGAAGTATGTATAAAGTATATTTCACCATTACAATTATGCATTTTTTCCTTTGAGGTAATCCTGCTCAAGTTTTCATGCTCTTTGGGAGGAATTCTTTAAAGATCCTTTGCAGCTCCATTTTAGTGTGGTCTTGGAAACATCTCCCCTTGTTGGCCCGTTCGGGAAAGGGGAGGAAAAAAAACATCACATCGTCAGGTGGGATAACTGGAATTGCCGGATGCTCAGGCACATTTTTAGCTGCCCATCAAAATTATTGCCTCTTCTCGCACGTTCAATGAAGTAAAAACTGCAGGAAGGTATTTTCATCTGTGAGGGTTTGTGTTGACTTTTCACCGTAGATTAAGCACTGTTCTGAAAATATCTGAATGACAGTTAAAAAGATGAAATACAATTAATGAAGATGTAACTTAACCCTGATCAATTTAACATTTTAAAAAAAATGGGATTCAAGAACTGTACTGATCATTCTAAACTTGTAAACTTCTAAACTATGAAGTGAGATGACCCTTATCAAATTTGTGAGAATTCAATATGGGTTATGTGCAAAATTGACATCTTAGAAATGACTTGTGAAAATATATGTAAAGTGCTGACTGGTTTTGTTCATAAATTATGGATTATGTGTGATCCTTCTGATTTTCCCCAAAATATCAGTGCATATTTTGAGTATGCATGGACTGTGATTGTGTATGTGACAATACGCTGCCTTTATGTACGTGTGGGGGGTGGGGGCAATTCATTATTTTCTTTCAGCTGTTCATGTTTCTAATTTATGTCAAATGCCCAAGATATAGTTTTTTTCCAATTTATTGTAAACCAATTTTGTCTGGATTGGAGCGCAATAAACTTGCATGAGTGGAAAAGTAACAGCAGTGTGCCCTCTTGATTTTCATCAATCCATTCATTCATTTTTATAGCCACTTTTACTCACTAGGGTCACTGGCTCTCTTGGTGCCCATCCCAGCCGTCTTAGGGCAGTAGGCGTTGGACATCCAGGACTGGTTGCCAGCCAATCGCAGATCACACAGAGAAACAGCACACTCACAATCACCAATTTGAAGTGTCCAATACACCTGGCATGCATTTTTGGGAATGTTGGAAAAGACTGGCGTACCCGAAAGAAGGCTCACCCAAGCATGGGGAAAACATGCAAACTCCACACATGAAGGCAAGGGCGAGCTGGAATTGAACCCGGAACCTCTGATCTGTGAGGTAGACGTGTAAACCACTATTTTTAATTTACATTTTACTTAGGCGGCTTGGGGAACAGTGGTTAGCAAGCTCGCCTTCACATTTCAGGGACCCGCGTTCGATTCCGGCTGGCTCCGGTTTTCATGTGTCGTGTTTGCGTGTTCTTCTCGAGTCCGGCTGCATTCTCTCCGGTTTCCTCCCACATTCCAAAAACATGCATGGCAGATGTGTTGGACAACGCTAAATTGTCCTTACGTGTAATTGTGTGCGTTGATGGTTGTTCGTCTGTGTGTCCCCTGCAATTGGCTGGCAACCAGTTCAGGTTCCCCCGCCTATTGCCCCAAGTCAGCTGGGATAGACACCGGCTTTCGAAAATGGATGGAGGGATTTTATTTGCTCTCATCCTCGACCATTTGGTGTTAGGGGAAAAAAAAAATACTGGAATTTGTTTACGTGAAGATGCTTACATAAAACTCATTTAAGGGGAACGTCTCCCCACAACCAAATACAAGTGATGGGGATAGCTTGAAAATGCTACATGAACCAGTTGTTGGAGAAAGGTGTTTTTGAATAAAGAGCAAATCAGTTGAAATGGGAGAATTTATTGCTAGAGTGTAATCTAGTGACTCTTGCGCAATATGTAACTAAGCACAATATGTGTATGTAATGTGTGTGTGCACAACACGACGTGTGTCATGGGCACTCCTACTAGAGTGGTGCCACTCTTCCTAAGGTGAACCAGGTAGAATTTGGTGATTTATTTTTATTTTGGTGAGCTATTACAAACAAATATTGGTAACTGAACAAGAACAATGTTGGTGTTTTAGAATCCCAACCCAACATTGGCATAACCACAATAAATAAATTAAAACCTCACAAAGTCCTCTCCTGTACTTGTTTCACAAACATTACTGTAAAATGTTACATTAAAACAAATACGAAAAAGTGCAAGCAAGTATTACTAGATCATTTAGAAAAATATTGTGACAGTAATGTATGTATTTTGTGTTTTTATTTGATACAATGGTTTCTAATTACAGGGAGACATGAAATATTAGGAATATTGGAACTCCAAAAATCAAGTCCAACTGTGCTGCACATTACCAAAAGGAATGACAGTTTAACAGTCAAATCTCAGAAAGCCTGACTATATGGCCATGGTGTGAGTGGACAATGTATACCAAATCGAAAAGTGGTTCTTGGAGCATCTGACAAAAATATAACAGTTTGATAACATTTCAGACTGTAGGAGAAAAAGCAACTCAGATGCTCATCCACATTCGCCCCAGGTATGCCACTTTTACACAAACAAGCATTCAAACTGTTATTTTCACCCAAAGCAGATTTAGAAGATTTAGTTACTGTTTTTGGAATAGAAAAAAAAAAAAAAACTATTAAGCATTTGGAGAACATCAGGGAGGCCAGAGACAAGATTCAAACTGTCAGTCTCAGAACCATAAGTTCTAAAGCAACCTGTTGAGGCTGGAGGGGGCTCCTCCCACCTATGGTCCCTTCTGCAGGTTTTTCATTTTCCCCAGATGGGGTTTTTGAGTTTTACCGTCCTCTTCTCTATTTGTGATGTTCTGCATGATTTCTTTTTCACCTGTGAAGTCCCTTGAAACTGTGGTGATTCAGGGCTTTACAAATAAACATGACTTGGATGGGATGAGTTGCTTTAATTCATCACAAATTGTGTATACACAGACTTAGAAGCTGTAATGTAGATGAAGATGTGCCATACATCTGATACCTACTTGCTATGGTCCAGCACCCACTGGCACAGCCTGGTGCAGTAAACCTGTGGACTTACCGTGGAGAATGTCCGGCCAGGATGCCTCAATCTTTTCCACCAATGTTCCAATCTCTTCTTTAAACTGTAAACTGTAAAAATGTCAATGATGCCAATGAAGTAGCGTTGATCCGGTCCATCGATGACATGGAGAGCATTCTTTAAGTTGAGCAGTAAACGTCTGTTGTGGGCCTCCAAGTCTGGAATTTCTTCACCGTCTGCCATGTGATGTGTTTCTCCGCTCTGGCTATCCCCCGCTTGTGCTTGCTGTAAATAGTTACGATCGATTTCTGATGAAATGAAAGTGGAACTTTCCTCTGGGACTGCCCCAGGAACAGGGGGGATACTATAAACCGGGCTGGTCCTCGGATTCACAGATCTACAACAATCGACACAGAGTTTTCATTAATCAATAACATGACATTCAGAATTATGATTACTTTTTTCTGACTTCACCATAGCAGCAACGTGTCGTATCATACAATGACGGCGTAAACTGACGACTGTGTTTTTTAGCATCCTTCACCCTTGGGGGAAATTTTGACCCCTCAGGCTTTTAGATGCTTTTGTTGTGTGATATCAAAGGAAAAACATACAAAGAAACACTAAGAGGCTAAAATATTGCATAGATTGTCAAAACAGGACAACTTTCAAGATGCCATGCTGCTGTCCCTATTAAATGCTTGCAAACGGGAGGTCTAGTGGTACACTCTGCAGATGTCAAATTTAGCCCATGCCGGACTATTTACTGCCATTCAAAATGGCAAATATTGTCAATTTTGGACATGTTGAAAACTTGATGTTTTATCATGCATTTACCCTGATTTTTGAGTAAATCCTTTCAACAGCAACTCAAAAACAGGGTGCAAAAGAAATGTTTGTGTAGAGACCCCAAAATCACCAGGGCCGCTAGCAGAAAACATATATTTGGAAGCCTTTCAATGACTTCATTGAGTGGCTTGACTCCCATAATGCAAAGTTCTTGCTATGCATTGTGAGACTTGTAGTTGACAAAAGGCTTCAATCCAAGAACTAAATGTTGCAAGAATTTTTTTTTTTATTTTATGCAAAGCATAACACTACTGTATATCTGCATATTCCTGTCTATGAAATCTACAGCACTGAATAGCTGTTTGTTTTTTTTCTCACAAAATGAAAATTATTCAAAATAAAACAGCCTTAAAATATATATGTATTGATAGGGGTGATGCCACTGAACATTTTGAGGGTTTGAAAGTAAAATATATTTTTATTTGACGATGTTTTGATCTTTTCAAAGTCATCACAATTCAGGTGATAAGGCCAAGTTAGTGAAAAAAATCCCTGGACACCCAGGCGTTAATCAGCAATTGAATATGAATTTTAATGACAGTGTGCTGATATTGGTAGCTAAGTAATGTGATGACAATATTTTGGGATAAAGGAGTTGCAAAGAGATAAACTAATTGGAATGTATCCATCAGTCTGAGGAATAACTTCAAAATAAAAGCCGAATTAGGCTGATGTATTGAGTTCCATGTATTATTTGGTGTGTTTATTCTATAGCTGGTGTACGTTGAAGCTTCCTTGGCATGTTGGTCCTCAGACATAAACATAGTGAATATAAAATTGAAAAAAAAAATTTGAATACTTTTTTTTACATGTACAGAAAACTGTGCTTGCTAGTTAGCTGCAGCAGTTAAAATACAGAACGGAGAGCTGCTAACTGGCTATAGTAAAAACTTTATCATCCCTAAATGTCTGAAAACTATGACCAATTGCTACCAAAGTACACACGGATGACTTTTGTCCACTTCAAAGCAGAAAAATATACAAATGATCAACACAATATTTTAGATTATGACAATTAATATTTGTCATCTGAGCTTACATTTGCTGTTTGAAACTCCAACATATTGTGCCAATCATTTCTAAATTTGGTACTGTTTGAAGTGGAAAACTGTGGGAATCTGAAAATGGAATTTGAGTGGCAATTGCTCATTGTTTTATTTTGCTAACAATGTTAAAACACCACGCCAGAAACCATTACAATGCTTGCTTTCTCTTTTTACTGACATTGTCTGGCATCCCGCTGACTCCTGCCAATTTGGGGGTGTCCCAGAATATCTTTAAATATATAAAAATGAATTGCTTTTATATATATATATATATATATATATATATATATATATATATATGTATGTGTATGTGTGTGTGTGTGTGTATACTATGTTGTAGAGGAACATGGGGGGTATTACAATCGTATTACAATTTTTAGGAAAATAAAAATCGCAATTAGATTATTTTCCATAATCATTCAGCCCTAATTTCATTTGAATTTCAAAAGGAAAAAAAAAAACTCATCCGCATAGCAATGAAAAAAAAAAAAACATGCTTTCTTAGGATGGGTCCCAGAGGTTGCAAATAGGTTGAAAAAAGCAGGGGCTGCAATATTGAACCCTGCGGAACACCATATTTTATAGTACTGTGGTTCACCATATGAAACGCTGCAGTCGGATTTGTGCTCTGCAACATTTTAAAAGCTCACTGGAAAACTTCTATGACAAAGTTCATCCAAGAAAGCTTTCATCCAATGAAAGGCAGTTAAGAAACTGGTCTAAAATTCAAAAGCATACCTTGGTCAAGACCAGGGTTCTTGAGCAAGGGTTGCATGTTCAAAATGTTGGAAGATTATTCCAGAAGCCTGCTGTTAATGATATTAAAGACTAACTGACAAATATGTTGAATATGACAAAATGTCCTTGAAGAAATAAGGGGAAAAGAGACATCAGAGTAAAACAAGCACACAAGATGAAGTAAACTGAGAAAACTGGTCTGTCTTGTTTAACATACACCAAGGTTTTTGACTAAACAAACCACACACCCCATTCCTTTGAACCAAAAATAATAAGTTTGGAAAGACTCACCGCTTAGTCCTCATGATTAGTGATGCAAAGGAGAGAGCATGGTGACGTTCATCTTGTTGTAAAGGCTGATGGGCAAGCAGAAGGCTGTAATCCAACACGTTAAGACTTCGGAGAAACTCTGTGTCTATTTCCATTTGCCGCAGGAGCCAGGAACGCTGCTGCTCTGTGTGCACACATTCACATATATATTCTTTAATTGTATTTCATATAATAAAATCTAAACATATACATAGACATACACAGCATTGTCCCCTACCTAGAGTGATGTATTGGCCTTCAAAGTTGAGGTCTTTGAGAACCACAATAATCTGGCATCCCTCTGGTGAAGGATCTGTCCAGCGATTCACTTCACACCCTTTAATATCATACCTAGCAAATAGCAAAACAAAGCCCAATTGAACATGCTTACAATCCTTGGGAATAAAATTAATCGATATGTGTGACATGAAGGAGTGGTACCTGGTGCTTTCCTTTAATGAGAAGTTTGGGAAAATTACATAAAGAAAAAAAACATGTATTTGCTAAACCAAGAACCTATTGCCCACCATCGGACCTGAATGATTTTTGAACAGTTAATTTGTGTTTGAGTGCCAATTTTCGTTACTTATTCCATTAGCCCAGGGGTGGGCAACTCCAGCCCTCGAGGGCCGGGGTCCTGCATGTTTTCCAGTTTTCTCTCCCTAATACACCTGATTTAAACCATTAGCTCATCAACAAGCTCTGCTGGAGCTTGAGAATAATCCTAATCATTTGATTCAGGTGTGTTTGAGAGAGAAAACAGGAAAACATGCAGGACACCGGCCCCCGAGGCCTGGAGTTGCCCACCCCTGCATTAGCCATACATAACAATTGCCATGGCGGGTGGCTTGGTGCCATGGTTTGTAAATTACTCATTGGAAAAAAGAAAGAAAGTTTGCCTCATTAAGAAGCCTGTATGTTCAACTGACATTAACACACAACTTAACACACCACCAATACACTACTGAGATCAATTTCAAAACAAAAACACAGAATAAGACTTTTTATTTAAGCATTTCCTTGGCACGCTGAATGTGCTCCGATTAGCTTGACACCTCCTTGCAACTCCTTTCTCTCAAATTATTCCCATCACAATACTTCGCTAGCAACATCAACACAGCATCATTGAAGAATCATATTCAAATTGCTGAGAAGGGACACTAGTAAACTGCTAGTCAGTTACGCTGTCATTGTACAATACAGCACAAGTCTCCTGTGTACAGTAGCTGCTGAAATGAGGAAGAGACGTATGGCTCAAACGGAGTCAGACATTCCAAACTCAAGGAAAAAAAAACTGTAATAACTATTTAAAAAGTCATTTTTAATGTGATTATTTTTTTAATGTGATTATTTTCCATCCATCTATCCATCATCTACCGCTTGAGTTGGGTCATGACAGCAGGTTTTGCAGGGAAGTCCATCTCCAGCCACTTCATCCAGCTTCTCAGTGGGATTTTCAGGTGTTCCCAGGACAGCCAAGAGACATAGTTTCTCCAGCATGTCCTGGGTCATCCCCAGGGCTATCAGGGCCATCCGCATCTCACCTGTGGAGCGTCCAGAAAACATCCTAACCAGATGCCTCTGGTGGACAACTCTACTGTACAGTGAAGCAGTGCCTCGACTCTGAGGCCCTCGTGGGTGATCGAGCTTCTCACCCCATCTCAAAGGGAGAGCTCTGACACCCTGCGGAGGAAACTCATTTTGGCCACCTGTATCCGGGATCTCGTTCTTTTGGTCCCGACCCACAGACTGTGGACGGAGAACATAGATAGACTAAATTGGCTAAATAGAGAGCTTCGCCTTTGGGCGCAGCTCTTTCTTCCTTGTAACATTCATTGTTCGCATCACAGCAGAAGCTGTAACAATCCGCCTGTTGCTCTTCTGCTCCTACCTGCCCCTACTCGTGAATAAAACTGCAAGATCCACTTGGGGCAGGATCATTTCCCCAGCCCAGGGAGGGTACTCCACCTTTTTCCAACATAGTATCAGATTTGGAGGTTCTGATCTTCATCCCAACCACTTCACACTCAGTTGTGAAACACTCATCATACATGCGCACGTACATACGTGCACACAGATAGATAGACAGACAGACAGACAGATAGATCGATCGATCTTTATTGTCCCCAGAGGGAAAATCAGGTTCACAGATAACACAGAAACATTGAGGACACATATGACAATACACACAGACATCACACAGCAATAGAGAGTAGACATGACTATCGCTGACTCTTCAGGACGGAAATAGCAGAGGAGACGTAGCTTTTACTAAAATTTGCCCGCTTCCACATCAGCGTCCTGTACCTGCGGTCCGAGGGCAGCAGGAAAAAATATGTGTTGTGGATGGTCTGAGTCTCTGGTGATAGCCCGGGCCATACGTGTGATGACTTTACTCTTCAGGTGACAGAGGTCTGTGATGGTCAGATTAATGATTTTGGATGCTGTGTGTGTGACCTTGGTGAGTTTGTTTCTGTGGGTAACAGAGAGGATGTTGAAATAGCAAGGAGAGCAGGATAGAAGAATGGGCTGTATGACACTATGGTATATAGCAGAAATAGTAGTATTGGAATGACAGAGGGCACAGAGCTTATGGAGGATGTGCATATGTTGTTGGGAACGTTTATGGATATCAGTTACGTGATGTTCAAATGTGACTTTATTGTCCAGTGTGAGTCCCAAGTTTTTAAAATTATGAACACGCTCAACTGTTTTATTGTTTATAGTGGTAAGTGCCAGATCCGGGCTGTGTGGTTGAGTGTGAAAGAGTAGCTTCTTTGTTTTGTCCACATTCAGTTCCAGAAATTTGTCTGCACACCATTTGGTGAAATGGGTAAAGCTGTTGGTAAGCTGTAATGGAGTTATTGTCTTTGAGGAGGACAAGAATGGCAGTGTCGTCAGAGTATTTGAAGTATTTGGTGACAGGGGAGGGGATGGTGCAATCATTGGTGTAAAGGGTGTACAAAAAAAAGGGGTGAGTACACACTCCTGTGGTGGTGATCCGGGTGGATGAGAGGGCTGTACCGATCCTGATAGCCTGTGGTTTGTCACTGAGGAAATTGTGGATCCAGTGGATGAGGAGGGGAGACAGGTGGCGAGCTTGATGATCATCTGGTGTCGTGTAGAAAGCTGAGCTGAAATCAATAAACAGGATGGATGCGGAGGTGCCAGGTGAAGGTCCGTCTGAACTGACACTATATTATGTTCCGGAGAGAGCGAACAGTCAGAAAGATGGTAGGGAGAGGGGGTCTGAAAGGACGCTGCCTCAGCCAGGTTGTACCCCACCTCTCCTGCCTTTCATCGGCTCTCGGGTGGTAGCTCGACTGCAGGCTTCTGGAGGCCGAGTGTGTAGGAGCTGAGTTGGAGGAGTTTATCTCGGCTATAAGTAAGTGTATCATTGCTGCTAATCCTTTACAGAGCCCCGTAGTGGTCCAGAACCCATAGAATAAGGATTATAATCACATGAATCTTGCCCAGGTTCAGCATACTGCATTCCTCACTTAACATAGACATATGAACATAAGACATTGACGAGACACTGACAGCATGTGTTGTCGCAGCAGAGCGTGCACCAGAAGTGACGAGTGGGAATGGGAGATCACCTGAAGAGGGTAATAACATCATAAAAGCAAGAATAGCAATGCTGAGACCACCAAAGCAGACATCAAAGCTTTGGCTGCACCTTATAAAATCTGTTCTTGGAGGTAATGAACAAAATGACAAAGTGCAGCCTTGACAGAGTCCAAACCTCATTTTGTCCCCAATCTCATTTTGTTTACTGTTGGGACTATGGAACAAAACGCTGACGTCTGTGGTACGGAGACCAAAAAGCACGTGTCAAGGACTTCTGCACACTGTAATACCTAACACCCAAGAGGATCCTGCCAATTGTGTAGAGATGGACAACTGCTCCATGGCCTAGATGAAAAGTAGTGTGTTTTTCATTTCAGCCATTGAGCCGTCCTGAAGCAGAGACTAGACTTCCAAATGGACCATCTTCTCCGGTCCCCCTGAATAGACTTTACCTGGGAGACTTGAGGACTGTGTACCCTGTATCTATAGTTGGAACACACCTTCCGAGTCCCCTTTCTTAAAAAGGGGAACCACCACTCTAGTCTACTAATCCAAAAGGGATTGTCCCAACTCAAAGTTTCTCAAGGGCCATTGAGAGTGGAAAACTGCCCAGATGGAGCTGACTTTTACAGTGTTGTATCAGTGGTATTCACATAGTCTGTTATTTATGTGTCTTACAATATTATGCAATGCTGTAGATCCATACCAACAAGGACAGCTCCAGAGCATCCAAAGCCTTAATAAAGTTCGGGCACATCACATCCACCCTAGGGGCCCTGAGGAGCTTTTTAATCACCTTGTGACTTTACCTCACTTGACCTTACCTCAAGCAATAAGGAAGCCCAGCAAAGTTTTTCCAGACTGCTTCCTTAGAGAAACTTGTGTTGGTGGGATTGAGGATGTCTTCAAAGTATTCTACCCCACAGGAACAGGTTGAGGTCAGCAGCACCCTTTCTCCATTATCCACATTGTAAATGGCACATTTGTTTCCCCCCTCCAGAGACGCCAGGATGTGGAAAAGAATTTCCTCAAAATTGTCCATAAGTCCCCCTATGTGGGCTGTCACCTTAATTTGGTAGAGGGGTTTGTGTGTCCCAATGATCGTAGGTGTTGTCTGGGGCTTTATGCCCCTAGCAGGGTCACCCATAGCAGGTCATAGGTGAGGGACCAGCCTAAACACGGTCCATCAACCTCCAATGATGAAAAAAATAAATGAAGGCCAGTTTCCCTCACCAGAACGTAGGTCACCGGGACCCCCCTCTGGAGCCAGGCCTGGTGGCTGGATGGAGAACGGGTCCTAACTGTGGTTTGTGCTCATCCACCAAACAGCAATCCAGAGTGCCCACCCTTTTTGGAGTCCTTGGAGGGTATGCTGGAGATCGCTCCCTCTGGGGACTCCCTTGTCATAGTGGGGGACTTCATTGCTCACGTGGGCAATGACAGTGAGACCTGGAGAGGCAAGATTGGGAGGAACGACCCCCCCCCCCCTCACGATCTGAACCCCAGTGGTGCTCTGTTATTGGACTTCTGTGCCCGTCACGGTTTGTCCATAACAAACACCATGTTCAAACATAGGGATGTCCCTATGTGTACTCAGCACCAGGACACCCTAGGCCACGGCCAGCAACTCTCGCTGGAGCAGTTTGTAACTGAGTGTGAAGCGGCTGGGATGAAGATCAGCACCTCCAAATCTGAGACCATGGTCCTCAGTCGGAAAAAGGGGGAGTTCCCTCTCCGGGTCAGGGATGCGGTCCTGCCCCAAGTGGAGGAGTTCAAGTATCTTGGGGCCTTGTTCACGAGTGAGGGCAAGATGGAACGGGAGATCGGTGCAGACCGCCTTGATGATGTCGTGGCGAAGAGAGAGCTGAGCGGAAAGGAGAAGGTTTCTGTCGATCTACGCTTTTGCCCTCACCTATGGTCACGGGCTGTGGGTCGTGACCAAAAGAATGAGATCCCAGCTACAAGTGGCCGAAATGAGTTTCCTCCGCAGGGTTTGGGTCTCCCTTAGAGATAGGGTGAGAAGCTCGGTCATGTGGGAGGGAACGTGTGTTGAGCCGCTTCTCTTCCGCGTTGAGAGGAACCAGTTAAAGTGGCTCGGGCATCTGGTTAGGATGCCTCCCAAACACCTCCATCGGGAGGTGTTCCGGGCATGTCACACTGGGATGAGGCCCCGTGGTCGACCCAGGACCAGCTCGAGAAACTGTCTCTCAGCTGGCCTGGGAATGTCTGGGGATCCTCCCAGAGGAGCTGGACAAAGTGGCCGGGGAGAGACAAGTCTGGGGTTCCCTGCTCAAGCTGCTTCCCCGGCGACC
Source organism: Hippichthys cyanospilos (assembly GCF_059441005.1). Taxonomy (NCBI): domain Eukaryota; kingdom Metazoa; phylum Chordata; class Actinopteri; order Syngnathiformes; family Syngnathidae; genus Hippichthys; species Hippichthys cyanospilos. Next base: position 2,424,225 of record NC_142383.1, read on the forward strand.
CAACCGTTGTTGTGACCAAAGCGGTAGCTAATAGATGGATGGATGGGTTGTCCAGAAGACATTTTCCATGGCCTCACCAAACTCTTCCCACCCCAGAGTTTTTTTCCTCAGTCTCAGCCACTGGAATGATTTCAAAACTTTGACAATAATAACAATAGAAATGTGCTCAATTTTGTGATTTGTACCGAGGCATACAGGGTTTGATGGCCACTGTTACCGTAATTGTAAATGAAATATGATGGCATCCACATAGATGTCCACAGAGCTCAGAATGGGCCTGTCTCTCACCTGATTGAATGAACTCAAACGTTAGGCCAGCTGCATCAGTATTTAAATAATGTATGTTTGGAGGAAGGAAAAGAAATATATTTTGTGTGTGTTGAAGGTGACATTTTTATTTTATATTCTGTGTCAGTCTAAATAGCACCCGCACAGTGTATGTTGCATGCACCCTCAAGGAGTGTGGCTTTACTCAGGGGCATGAGTAGGTAAAAGGAAGAATAAAGTGGGCCTTTTTTAAATCTTGCTAGCAGCTTGAAAGACAAACAAACTCCACTTCTCACAGGGATTCATTTGGATTTAACTGTGTCATCGTGTTGAAGACCGCAGTTCTTACCTTGCACATATTCGCTCATCTGGATAAAATACACTTTGCATCACAATGAAATATTTCTGCAAATGAAAATGTGCTTTACACCACAGCTTTGTTACATTGAAATGTGATTCAAATATAATATATACCGTAGACAAACATACCTTTTGTCTGCAGGAAATGTTTATTCTGTGAACACCTTGCAAAAAAAAAAAAAAAAAAGTAAGACAAGGCATTTTAGTTATGTGGTGTCTGTAGAAGAGTTGCACAAAGTTCTGCATATGTGCTTTTTGCTTACACACACACACACACACACACACGCACGGTATCTTATGCCCCCCAACTCTTCCCTCAACCCCTGCCTGCCACAGTTGCTCATGGCTCAGAGGTCACGGTTTTGTGAGTTAGCTCATGTGATATTTTCAAGCTAAGCCAGAGATTGCTGCTCATTACCAGAGCAACCATGATGTAATTCTCAGTCAGCAGCTAGTGGCAAAATGGCTGCCTTCCGAGATGGATAAAGACAAGTGGATTTCACTGCTTAATTCGTATTCTACAAGCACAATACTAATCAGAATGCAGTGGTGAGACCATTGGAGGCACAGTTATACTATATTTATGTATTAAAATGTTTTACTTTATTAAATGGGACAAAAAAAAGAGTGGAATAAACAGATAGCAAAACTGAAGTGCGTGTGCTTGCATGAGGATATGCATACCGAGCAATTTCACCAGAAGTGAATGAGGGTATTTCTGTAAATGTGCCATGTAGTTCTTTAGGTTGTCTAGAAGAAATCGGATTTCTCGTTTATTCTGAGTCTTCAAAAAGAACCGTTTATCATTCCTGTAAAATAAAAACACCAGAGAAAAGCACATTACAGTTCAGCTAATTTGAACCTCCTCAATTCCACAGACACGTCTTCCTCTGAGGAAGCAGAGTCTTTGGGCTCCGAGGTGGGCTCTCCCATCTCTGGGGCTCCGAGTTGGTCAAAAAATTCCTTGGTGGCAAGGCCCCGGGGGTGGATGAGATCTTCCCGGAGTTCCTGAAGGCTCTGGATGTTGTAGGGCTGTCCTGGCTGACAGGCCTCTGCAACATCCCGTGGATATCAGGGACAGTGCCCCTCGATTGGCAGACAGGGGTTGTGGTCCCCGGGGGGGCCGGAGGATGTGTTCCAACACCAGAGGAATCACACTCCTCAGTCTCCCTGGTAAGGTCATTTCAGGGGTGCTTGGAAAGGAGGGTCCGTCAGGAAGTCGAATCTTGGATTCAGGAGGAGCAGTGTGGTTTTCGTCCCGGCCATGGAGCAGTGGACCAGCTTTACACCCTCGGCAGAATCCTCAAGGGTACACGGGAGTTCGCCCAACCAATCTACATGTGCTTTGTGGACTTTGAGAAAACGTTCGACCGTGTCCCTCAGGGATCTTTGTGTGGTGTGCTTCGGGAATATGGGGTACCGCCCTGATACGGGCTTTTTGGTCCCTGTACGATCGATGCCAGAGTTTGGTCCACATTTCCGGACCAAACTTTCCTTGAAAATATGGCCCTTTTTTTCCACAACCAAGAACTGTTAGTGATTTTGATTGACAATGATTGAGGTGGTCATTGGGGAATAAAAAGAGTTTAGGAGTCTTAGTGTCTCAAAATAACTTACGTGAGGAAGAAGTCAGCCCTGCTTTTAGAGTTGCTGATGAACTGAAGGTAGCACTTATCAGAGCAGAGTGATTGTTGATATTCCTGTTCTGTCACACCTAAAGATCCCCGTAGATTGGCAAAAACCGGACCGGCAAATGTCTCCAACGTAAAACCCTTCAGACATAAGTGTAATTTGGCAAAACATCATGGTCAACAATGTGAATGAGAATCACATCCATCTACCTTGTGTATCTGCGTGTCCTCTGCTGTGAAATCATCTTCCAACAGTTGATTCTAAAACGAAAAAGGATTAAAGAGAAAAAAAATACTTCAAGGATCATATTCAATATCTGTCTTTTTTGTACAATTAACGACTTCTCAAATTTATTTTGCATATCACTGTCAAAATGAGGGTCAAGATGACGTCAAGAAAACATACTAGTGGCTGGGTGCTAATGATGGCAGCACAAGAATAGGCCCCAAATACAAGGTCAATAGGGTCAGGATCTACCACACAAGAAAGTTTTCCAGGTTCGGGCTGTGCAAAGAAGCCCCAGGGATGGTTTAGCAGGGTCTAAGGTGCTAGAGTGCAAGGTGTACATAGACCGGCATGACCAGGTACCAGGAATAGTATACCGTAACATGTGTACTGTATATAGATTGGCAGTCCCAGTATCAAGATGGCAGACACCTCCAAAGGTGGTGGAGAACAACCAGGTCAAGATCCTGTGGGACATCCAGGATCAGACTAACAAACTGGTGATAGGCCTTGAGGTAGTGTTGGATAAACGTCAGTAGACAGCTACTGTGAAAGATGTAGCAATCCCAAGTGACAGCAACAATCGGAAAAAGGAACACAAAAAGCTGGAGAAATACTAAGGCCTGAAGGAAGAACTTGTGAAAATGTGAACGGTAAAGACAACGGTTGAACCAGTAGCAAATCGAGGCACTGGGGGCGGTTACCACCAGGCTTGATGGGTGGCATCATTGAGTGACCATAAACAACATCTGACACCTCCGTGCGGAAGAGTGCAATACTGGGAAATGATAAGATCCTGCGCAGAACCCTCAAGCTCCCAAGTCTCTGGTAGAGGACCAGAGTTTGAAGGAAATACCACCCAGGGTAGGCAAGAACAATTTTTTTTTCTTTAAATAGAGGGCATATTAAGAATCCTGCCAGTAAAATGCAGTAAATGTGAGGAAACAATGTGTGGCTCTATTGTTTTTGAGTCGCAGTGTTGTTGTGTTGTCATCATCTGTGTTGGGAGTAATGCATTACAAGGTCATTACTGTAATGCATTACTTTTTAATGTAACACGATAGTGTAATGCATTACACACAGAAAAAATTTAATATTTTACTCTGTACAAATGAGAGTAACATAATGTAATTTTAATCTGAAAACAGTGTTTTTTTTCTATCCCCCAAATTTGTCAAAAACACCACAAGATTGGAGGAGAAAGGTCCAGGGCAAAATGTTTACGTCCTGGATGATTGAGGCAGCAGTAGACAACAGGTTGAATATGAATAATACATACACAAGATGGACACGCCCATTACTTTCAGTTCGTCAGCGATAAAGATGAGAATATAATAGTCAGGTGCACATTGTGCACAACACCAAAGAGATGTCCACTTCGCCAAATAGCAGCAGTGATTTGACAAACCATTTAGAGCGGTACCATAATAACTGGAAGTTAGCAAAAAGAAAACACATGGAGGATTTAAAGTGGGGATAAAACAAATCAGGCAAATTGATCGTTCTCTTGCTCAGGGATGCCACTTCCACCTCAAGAGATTAGGAGACTCGTGGTGAAGTATGCCGTGTGTAGATGATATGCTGCTGCTCTCCACAGTGGATTCACCAACATTTTGAAACCCTGGCAGCGAGAATCCTGCTGCAACTAACAATGATAAGGTACGCTAAGCTAAGGCAATACTAATTTGTGCAACCCTAATTTGTATACTGTACAATTGCTATAGTCTATATATGGTTGTGGTCAACTTTTATCAAGATGAAGCATCTTAACAGGAAGTTAAACACAATAACGATGAATTAGACTAGCTGCTAACATTAGCCCCACTGTAACCATCTATTTTTGAAACGCCTGTCCTTAATGTAGTTGACTGAACTTGAATTTGAATATAAACATTGAAATTATGGAATGCACTAACTGTTTCAGCCTAATGCATAAAGAATGCATCACTATGCTGTGAAAGTAAGTGAAAAAGTGATTAAAATACAAAAAAAAATAATTGTATCTCGTATTTATAGGTTTACAATACAATACAGATTTGTACTGTTTTTAGGCTTAAATTAACTTTCCACAGGATGTGTAATGAGCATAATGAGCTCCAATTGGAATGGCAAATCTAAAAGCAATGCAATAGTCGTGTAATAAATTCAAATACAGGAATATTGTAATGAAACTAATTACTCTGAAGTGACAGTACTAAGTAATAAATAATCCATTGCAGTTTTGAACTAACTTGCCCAACACTGGTCATCATCATCTATAAACATCACTGCAGTTCAAAACTTGAATTGTTACGAATCAAGCAATGCTTTTCTTCTTGCCTTTCTGGTGTGGGGAAATCGCTATCATCCACAGCATGACCCGAGAGGCCGCATCGTGTTTTTGGGAACTCTAATACACGACTAACAGAGCTGTCATGAAGCAATCCGCGGAGTCAGCAGGCTGAGTTCCACTCGGATTATCTTTGACGTAGCAATGTGTTGACAATCATGACTGTCGGTTCAGCACTGCTGGTTATGGACACTACCTTCAAGGGATTGTTTCAGAATGAATTTATATGTATACAACCATATGTATACATATATGGGACCTTATAGAGCAGAAGGAAAAGGCAATGGTCAAAGAGGGGTTATGGGTTGTAAACTACCGGTAATCTAATCTCTGTCATTATACACCTCTTTCTCCCTTTATCACAGTTTCGCAAATGATGGTCTCACAGACATGAGCAATTTGTGTGCTTAACCTCAGCTAAATCAAGTCTTGTTTTTATTATCCCTGCCTTACCTTCTCTTACTTCAGTAGGCCTTTCTGTTGAAGTTAATGTTCCGTCTGTTTCCATACACCTCACTTTGTTAAGGATTACATTTTATCGCAAATGAAATTGGGCCAATTTCTCTCTTTTCCTATCACCAATCATAGAGAAAACAATTATGTGAGCCACTGCAGTACAAATGACAGCTGTGGTTCATCAAACAAGAAATAGTTCTAATTGCATTCTCCCTGGACTTCTCTGTTTCTCTCGGTGGAACAAGGATGAAACAAGTTATTCTTTGACACAGTCACTCCATCACTTATGAAACTCATAAATTCTGTCTACTGTCCAAGAAGATTTTATGTCTGAAATTCCTGACAGTCAGCTGACCCATACTCACCGTAGATGCATGGTCAATTGCGGTTTGGATTGATGAAAACAAGCCCTCCTTCATCATACAAGTCAGACTGTAGAACTCGTGGTGCTGGTCAATCTCAAATAAGCCCAATAGCTCCCACTGCCGTCTCAAACCTCCCCATCTTTTTCTCTTCAATGTAGCGGAATGCTTTCCAAAGCCACGAGGAGCCACCGACTTCTGCATCTGACATACGAAAAAATAAAATACAAAACAAAACATGGACCATGAAAATAGTGCGCTGTGATAGCAGGTAAGAGATTCTATTTCCATATTTGCTCTAGATTGAAGAAATGTAAATTGAGGGGGCATCAAGATTAATGACAAACACAAAAGACAGTCGAACGTTAGTTGAGTCTTTAATGAGGTACCTGCAGGTTTTCTATGCAATTAATAATCTTGAAGCAAGAGCCAAAACAAATAGTCATTAAGTATTAGAAAAAAAGGTGAGTTGTGTAACGTGTCATGCTTCTAATACTTAAACATCAACTAAATGACTGAAAATCAGTTCTAGTAACGGAGACATGTATCCCCCCCCAAATTCAAAAAAGGACCTTTATAAAGCTAAGGTTCAAGAATTTCTTGAACCTTAGCTTTATAAAGGTCCTGTCAAGTCTCATGAACACCCTGCCTCATACACTGCTAAATCAATAGGGAGTATGGATTTGGTTACGATGAGAACTATTGCCAGCACTCCTGAAACCTATTTTATAAAATGTACACACAATCAAAACGACCTTTTAATATGTGGCCTGTAATTACTTTTGTTTTTGTGAAATAAGCACAAATCCTTTAAAAGACATTAATAGGTGGATATTGACAGTTTGGACATGTGAAATCAGTTAATTCAAAACAGGAAGGCTCGGTGTTGGTGGTTGTAAGACTGACACTTAACGCCATTGCGTTTGGTAGTGATGTAGAAGAGCACCATAGCATGATGCAACACCCGAGATCTTGGTTAGTTTGCTAGCCACATCAGTTGCATTTGAAACTAAGTGTCTTGTGTGTGATGTCAATCTTGTAATGTAATTTTGCCTAGAAAATAAAACAAACTTCACATTTGACTGCATGTCATCTATCACATACAAGTAAAAAGTGAGGTTTTGTTGACCTTAATTTACTAGATAATGCCTTTTGGGGTGAGGGGGGTTAAAACTTCATTTCTTGGCTAAGAACCAATCAGAGAGAGACTGTCACTTTGCGCTGTGACTATTGGCTTTTCGAATGCCATCACCTCCTTGCCTATGAAAAAGCATCCCAGAATGTTTTACTCAATTACGTGGAAGCGATTTATTCATTCAAATCATATTTAAAAAGCAAAATGACACAAAAATCTCTTGATAATTCCAAAGATTGCTTTTGAGTTAAGCCTGTACATTGAATGCATTGAGCACGATTGTGTACAGGATGCATTTTAGTTTTTGAAACCATGACTGAAATTCTGCACAAACGTTGACCACCCAACCACGCTCACTCAGCTCTCTCAATGAGGAGAAAGTGTTGCTCAGTAAAAAAGATTAAGGACACTTTCTGTCCCATTTAATTCTTTCACTTTACTTCCCTTTAAGCTCTTGTCTGTCTCTACATTTTCCCCTGGATCACCAAGGGGTGCCAACCAGCTCCTTTTTAGAAGCAGGGCAGTCGGTGCTTATTTTTTTGGGTAATGACAATATTTAAGATTTCTCCTAACAATGCACCTTGGACTTGAAAAATTAAATAATAACAAGAGGGCTCTCGCCAGCGGTAGCTGCTCAGGCACTAATACATAGGTGGTGGGGGGGGGGGGGGGGGTACAATAAACGTAAATAAAACAAAACAAGAAAGCAAGACAGCTGCTGCTACTGACTGAGCAACAAATGTGGCACTACAAAGAAGAAAGACCTCTTTTGATCTGGTTTATGCTAATACTGAGGGGACACTCAGCCCCTGTGCCAGCCACTTGGGAAGTTCAATCAAAATTCTGTATACTGGCTTACAATTGTTTAAATAAAAATGTAAAAACGAAGATTAACCATACAAGAAGCGAACAATGACTTTGGCTGTCGACTTGTCCTTTTCATCGCTTATGCAGTGGTTGCAAAGCGCATGACAGTCATTTCCGAAAATCATTATGAATCAGGGAATTGACACCCACCCAGAAGAAAGGTGCGATCTTACGGCCATACAACCCTAAGAATCTCCAATCTGGAAGCTAAACTCGGTCTGGGTCTGGTAATACTTGGATGGGAGTCTGTCTGGGAATAACAGGTGCTGTGAGCTTCCGGGTGGAGCCCACCATATGTGTCTAAAAATTCAATCTGCAGAGATCATTAGGCCAACCACCCAATAACCTTAAACCCCAAATAGTTACGGAAACAGATAGAAGCGACAGAAACCCTCTCTGTCCTGTGCCTCACCCGATTCGAAGAGAAGCTAACAGAAGACCAGTGAACGACAAAGACGACTGGCTGTCCACCTCTCCTTTTAACCCTAAGTTGTTGTTATGGTTGCAAGGGGTAAACATTGCCATCGGTTGGCATTCTGGAGAAAGCTTCACATTTAAACACAGATGTGGTGTTTGTTCTCAGCCCTGTTCATACAAGAAGATAAGTATAAGTGTTGTTTTAAGGTTTCTAATTTACTGTAACATCTATGCTAATTTTGATTAGCCTGTCTGCCTTTTACTGTACGAGAGCAACTAGCGAATCTTTTTTAATAAATGGTGTTACATTCCAGTTTGCGGGGAATGAGTTTGGCGTGACAAAAGAACAACAACTTTTAAATAATAATGTTTTGCCTCAATTGTGGAATCGGTTGTAAAATGGCCTACTCAGAATACTCTTGATTCAATGTAAAGTAGGAGGAGATTTTGCCTCCTATATTGCAGCAGTGTAAAACTGACTTTGGATGACAACTACCATCTGACTGTTGTGCATAGACTTGTCGATAATTGATGAGATCGATATGTCATGCCCAGTTTTCCAGTTGAATTTGATAAGGATTGAAATGGTCAAACACAATTTACCATGCACCCGCTTGCCTGTCCCAAGTCTTGGCGTACACCTCCATCACTATATATTGTCAAAGTCCACTAAATACTATGTTATTATTTACGCTTCAATTAAAATGGGAAGTAGCCTTTCACTATTGCCAACCGCATGGGATTGTGGGATATGTTACTATTTTTAGTACAAAGGTTGAACACTCTATATCATTATAAAATACTCCTTATACTCTTTTTAAATATATAAAACCAACTTGAGAGTTTAGTCATCGATGTACTCCAAAAGTGTTAAGCTTCCCCTTAGGAAACGTGAACCATCACTAAAATGTGCAAAATAATAATATTTACCTTCCTTGGCTGGGAGCTCTTCACCCTGAGACCTCAATCCTAGAATCGTCCTGGACCAAATAAATAGTAGTGTCATGTTTGTAGCAGTGATCACCAGTCTACCAGGATCATCGGTCTTACCTACAAGCGAGTGTATCTGCACAAAGACAGCACTATATACAGACCTTGTTTTCGTAACGTTAACGGTATCGCGCTATCATTATCGTGGGTCCCGGGAGAGCAATTAGATTTCATGTGACATTTCTAAAAAAATAAAAAGAAAAGAAAAAAAGAAAAAAAAAGGAAGGGGAGGTGGGCACTAACTCTTCCAGAAATTATGCCACACAACTCGCTTTGACTTTGAGTCAGCTATAATCTTGAAGGTTGGTCAAATGTGCGTGTTTATTTAGGGGAAAACGTAATTCCTGACGTTATGTCACTGCAAACATGACGCGTATACAACTATTGCAAATGTTTACAGTTACAGCAGAATACATCCGTCATATCTTATTCAGCGAGTACACACATTTTGTTAATGATTCAAAAAAATCTTGGAATGGACAAGTCTTACCTGACTGCTTTGGCGGACGATGAATAGAATGCGCGCAAGCGCGTGGGTCATTATCACATGTCAGCATCGCGTGGTGGTGTGAAGCGGAGCCTATTCCAGAGCCGACACAAGCTATCCGCTGTGTATAGAGAGGGCTTTATATTGGTGTCGTAGTTTACGCCGATTTAGGAGAGAGAAAAATACACACATAAGCATACCTCTATACATCTTTTTGTCGGACAGCTTCTAATTAAGCGATGTCTTGATTGAATCGGTCTGGAAGCAATCAGGCTGGGGGGAGGTTTAGTGAAAATGAACTCAAGTAAAAAAAACAAAAAAAACAAAAACAAAAAACGGATCAACCAATTATACATAGAATTTAGCAGGAGGTACAATTACAAACACAGCTATCTAACTAGAATAGTTTTTTTTAAATTAATAAAATGAAATAAAAAGTAGTCAAGTCAAAAATGTTCTTTAGAATAAATATATTCTATTCGCCCCAAACAAACATAGCGTGTGCGTATATATATATATATATATATATATATATATATATATATATATATATATATATAGAGAGAGAGAGAGAGAGAGAGAGAGAGAGAGAGAGAGAGAGAGAGAGAGAGAGAGAGAGAGAGAGAGAGAGAGAGAGGCGGTGCATTCAAATCCATCTGGCTTCAGCCTTCCTGTGTGGAGTTTCCATATTCTCCCCGAGACCCGAGACCACCAGCTTCCTTCCATGCTCCAAAAACATGCATGGCATGTGAATGGGACATACTAAATCGTCCTTGGGTGGGATTGGGTGCGTGAGTGGTTGTTCATCTCTATTAGCCCTGCGATTGGCTGGCAACCAGTTCAGGGTGTTCCCCGACTACTGCCCAAGTCGACCCTAAGCGGCTATAGAATATGGATGTGTGTATGTGTGTGTGTGTGTATGTATATATATATATATATATATATATATATATATATATATATATATATATATATATATATATATATATATATATATATATATATATATATATATATACATCCTCCGTCTTGTCATGTCTTGTTTGCATTTGGCAGTTTCTCTTTAGTGTCATTATGTCCACCTGTCCTTGTGAACCTGCCCCTGTGTGTGTTGACCAATTAGCTACCCCTGCCAATTGTTTCCTGTCCAGGTGTCTTGCGTTGTCTCGTCAGATGCGCGGGTATTTAGTCTACAGTTTAATTTATGTTCTTGTCGGTTTATTGTCATTTTGTCATGCTGTCTCCCAGACATTCAAAGTTTCGGTAATCTGTTAGTTTTGTTCTTGTTTTCTCCCGAGTCTGTTGATCTTAGTTTATTTTTGTAATAGGCCTTTTCTGATTTTCTGGTTGTTACTTTGTACCCTGTTTACTATATTGGTTTTTGGTCGCTTTTCTTATTAAGCTGTTTTTAACTTATTAACTGTTTTTTTGGAGTTCACCTTGTTTCCGGCTTCCTGCATTTGAGTCCACTACCCTCCACTCCCAATGCCCGGATGTGACACCACTGTGCTGCTTTGCTCTTATAATGATTGGTGTCATGGAGACTGTGCTCTGGGGCTTCTCCTGTCCCCTACCAAGAGAAATCCACTAGGTCTTGGGCATTTGCTGTGGTGGCAACCTTTGGGGATGTAGGCAGTGCTGGGTCGGGTGTTACCTGGGGATCCTATTATGTGTGGCTAGTATGGGATCAGGAACTTTGGCAGGTGTTGAGTGGCCCTGTTGATGCCTCCTTCCAGTCAAGCTATCTCTGAGGAACATGGCACCAATGTTTCCCCATTGGTTTCTTGTCATTTTCAGGGGATTTTTGGCTTGCGAGTGCGATCCCACTCAATGTGAGTGGTTGTGTGTGTGTAGTGGCTTGGGATCTAACTACTCTGTGCCCTGACAGTGAGCATGCAAACTGTGGCCCTTCAGGATGTGCGCACAATTCTAACAGGTTTTCTGTTGGTGGTTTGTTTTAAAAATAAGAGCATATTACCTGGACCAAAGAGTAGAATGCCTTTATTTTCATTGTACAGCAGGTATACCGTACAAAAGAAGCTGAACATAAAGCACCTTATTTTCTTTTTCTATCCAAAAATGCTCTGTATGTAAAATATATTTCATACTTGAAAAAGACATGAAGAAAATTCATGAAGCACAGAGCTACTCTATTTTGGGAAGTAAATTTGTCATCTACCCACACATGGAACCACTAAATGATTTCACTTTAGAACCCAGATCCTTTCAACTGTATGTAGAAACCAGTTTCACCTTGCAGCCCTACATGGAATACAGGAATGTCATTTCAGAATAGATAGATTTTGTTTTTGCATGTTACTGATATATTATGGGGATTACGTATAGCCCAACCTGAGCAATGCGATGAAGAGGTTGACATGACTGCCTCGCAGTTGATTATTGGTTCCAGTTTGAGCTCAGGTTTATATGTACCAGAATAGTATGTTCTAGCCTTGTACAATATTAACAAAAGGAAAATCTGTATGCTTATTCAAACACAAATTGACAATGTACTTTGTGTTTCAACACTAGTCATATCCCGTCATCTCAACAAAAGCAACCATTCAGACAGAAGTCACCATATGTTATTTAATTCAGCCAAAAAGGTAAACAAAATAAAACTCTATAACCAACAAAATACAGACCCAAATTGTTTTGACATATCCTTGTTCTTCAAAACAGCAGTCCATTGGACACAAATGGGGTTTGAAGTCCAGTTGAAAATTTGTATAGTTATTAAAAAACCTTTTGATGAGTGACCTGTTCAGGAGCTAATGGCTGAGAATGGAGGAAGTGATTCAATAGATTAACAGCTCCACCTTGTATTTAACCATCAGAGGTCCCATTTTGAAATTAGTTAACTTTTTTGGGTTTCTGATTCTTCCAAAGGACTACTGCAGTAAAGGCTCCTGTGGAAATGAAAATGGCATTCATTTTTAAATTAAAAATACATTGAAATGATTTAATCTCATGAGAAAGTAAATGAGACATGTGGTGATATCCATGCATGAGTTTGGAAATTGTGAGTTAGTCTTACCTATACAAAGGAGCAGTACTACGGCTGCAATACCAGGCAGAATGACAGAATATTCCCGCGGAAGAAAATACTTGTGTAACACATGATCACTGTCCATGAAAGGCTGGGAATCAACAACATATTGGACATTTCGGTTAAAAAAAAAACAAAACAGACTGTTAAGCGTTACCATAACAACAACTTCACAATTTTGTTAATTTTGATAACAAACTGTGTCTTAACAACTTTGATGATCATAATTGCAATACAGTGTTCCCTTGGAAATGGCGGAGACTTGCTTTGAATGTTTCCTGATCGCCAAAAAGACGAGTTGACTGTAATTGCACATGCCTTGTGCACTCCTCAGATCAACCTAGAGTGGAGCCCGTAGGTGACCAAATATGATAACAGAAGCAGAGTTTAGACTCAAAATTCCAATTTATTATTACAGCAGAACTTGTAACATTTTTCCAATGCTTTCTTTCGTCCTCACCTTGCGCCGCGCATTCTCAATCATGCATGAGATCACTTGGAAATAGCTACGGGAGGGAGCTACTGTAGTCAACAGCTTGGACACGACCGGCAATCAGTCAATCAGCTCACGTGTGCTCTCACAAGACATGTGATTGGCTCCCAGTGCGACATTGACAAATGAGGGCAGGAGTTGTAATCCATTCCTGCCCAGGAATTGTAATCCACTCCTGCCCTCATTGGTCGCCGCACATTCTCACTCGCGTGTGAGGTGGAAACTGCTGTAATGCATACTGTCAACAGCTGACAGTCCTAAGTGGGACTGTCCAGAAAATCAGTCAATTAGTTTACGGACACTCCTACAAAACACGTGATTGACCAGTAAGGGCAGGGGTGGATTACAACTCCGATAACAGTGCAGGTATTTTGAAAGGTTTAATCATTAAATATTTAAGTAAATAGGTGTACTGCAGTAATCTTTGCCTCAAAGATATAAAGCATAAATTATTTTCACATTTAAAATTTTTTGGTACTCATACACGTGCATGAAAATTCCTGATGGGGTTGTGGGAGGGGTCCTATTTCACAGGTTTGACTTTCGCAGCTTTTTTGCGGCTAACGAGGTTTTCGGTCCACATTAGCCGCAAAAAAAAAAACAAAACAAAACAAAACAAAAAAAAAAAAACAAGGGAACACTGTACTTTTAAAGTTGCCTTTAAACAGATTACATTTTCGTCTTGCACCAAAGTACAAATTTAGCATTCAAACCTACCAAAACAATGACCCAGATAGAATAGTAGGTAAACAGCAAGAGGCTGAAGATAATAAGACTCATGCCTGCTGCTTGATCCACTCCGGTAGCCTGGAAACAAAGACGCACAATAAGCAGGATGACAGCGTATTTGTGTTCAACAGTAGTAGTATTCATCCCCAAAATATGTATAGAGTATATTAATAATTAAGATGTATGAAAACGTACAGTGTGTTTCAGAAGACTCGAAAAAATATCTGTGACAACCAGCAGTTTAATAACTATTAACAACTACACGTTATTTGCTCACGATTATTTTTTTGTAACTCAATCATGCATCTTAGCGGAATAATCAATTCTTATTAATATGGCAGAAATGCACAAGCATGCATCTTAGCGTAATAATCAATTTTTATTAATATGGCAGAAATGCAATTTATTTGGATGATGACAACAGAGAAGGATACTTATAGGCAATATTAATTCAAGATAATTAATGAATTATTCGACTACCGATTTAAACGTGTTGAACCTTTGGCAGTTAATAACGTATGTGTTGTAGTGTCAAACATTTTTAGAATGTATTTAGGCAATATAATATTGTATGCAACAATACACTGCCAAGCATTACAGCATCATGTTCAGACGTTACCAATACTTTTGACTTCTTATCATTGCTAATCTTTCCATAACACTCAATACATAGTGCAGTTCTACGTCACAAAAACGACTTCTATACTACATAACCAAACTAAAGATGACAGTCTCCAACATTCCACTGAGACGTAAGAAGCTAATGTTATGATCGTGAGACACTGAGTTTAACATTACACTTTACACGTTGCATAGTCATCTGAACTCCCCCACGTTAAATGTATAAATTGTTTTATGTCTCTTACCATTTTCCGAACAGGTATTATTTGTCGACACTTCCTGGTTGTTTTCTTCTTCTTCGTAAAGATGCAACTGATTCAACAAGGTTGCTGATATTTGCTGCCCTCCTCTGGACACAATGTCAATTTGAAAGTTTTGTGCACCACTATACTGAACTGTACAGTAATGGAACGTTGAGAAAACATTAGGAAACTTATGATAGAATATCAGATGTATCTCATTTGCTATAAACACAAACACAAATGTCTACCTTCAAATCATATTTTATTTTAGATTGTTTTTGCATTCTGGATTCACCTAAGTTACAGTACATACTGTATAACTTTTAGGGTGAAAATTCTATAACATTCTATAACAAAATTCTATAACATTTACTGATCAACAGTATTTTACCTTTTCTTTGTTAGAGAACCACATTGTGAAGTAAAGATTGCCATGGGTATCAAATGTTTACAGGTCAAAACAGGGTTAATGAGCATAACATTTTCCTGATGATCCTGAATCTTCACTCAACAGCCAAATAGCCTATCCTTATTGGTTTTTTCAAAAGGGGCCTTTCAATGCTATATTAAAGTTCAATTAAAATATTTTGTTCTATGTGGAGACAGGACAAAAATACATACCTGTTGTGAAAACCACGAATGTAGATAACATTTATTTAGCAGAGGCGGGCAATTCTTCTGTACTGCACATCAGTCCATCACCAAAGGAATGAAGGACATTTAGCCTATGAGGTCCTGAATGAGGAAAACATTTTAAAAAATGACGGACTAAAAAAAACGATGGATCAGTAGATTTTTTTTTCTCTCAATTTCAACAGTTGTGGTAATCATCACTACTTGTGCTACCTGTCATTGTTGATTATGGTTTGTCACATAACCTAGTTACATTTCAGACAAATGTTTAACCTGCCATACACTTGGAAACAGAAGCATAAAAACAGTCTAAATAGGCAGAAATCACACATACATGCACCCAGGAATAACTGGCTGAGTGCAAAAGCAATAGTATGGAACAGCTACTATTAAGAGAGAACTTATCCTTAATGTATTACACTGAGCAAAACTCACGTTCTCCACATTAAAAGAAGCCAGTATGGCCAGTAAGACGTTGTTTGCGCTGCAGTTCAGTCATGGTTTCATGAATTGAAACGCGTACTGTACACAATCATAGTCCATTCATTGTATGAGCCTAAACTCAAAAGCAATTTTTAGAATTAGTGAGAGATTTTTGTATTGTTTTGCCTTGTAAATATGATTTGTATGAAAAAATTGCTTGCACATAGTTGAGCAAAGAATTCTGAGATGCCTTTCCATTCAAGAAACCAATGGGCACATCACAAAGTGGCAATCTCACTCTGCTTGGCTCTTAGCCAGAAAATGCAAAATAGATTAAAATTAAAATTAAGATAAAAAATTAATAAAAATGATTAAAAATACTTTAATAAGTGCTACGTATATATAAAATGTATGTATACAATCAGAAACCATCATAAATAAAAAAGTATAGAAAGGATTTATTTACCTTTGAGTGCCGCTCGTTATGCCCATATTCCCTAATAAGGGTTATCTCCAGCAGCGTTTCCATATATATATATATATATATATATATATATATATATATATATATATATATATATATATATATATATATATATATATATATATATATATATATATATATATATATTTCTACACACACACACACACACACACACACACACACACACCGTATTTTCCGGACTATAAGCCGCACTGTTATATAAGCCGCAGCAGCAAAATATGAGCAAAAAATTGATTTTTGTCACGTATAAGGTGCACTGGACTATAAGCCGCAGTTAATAACAACAGATCTTTTACACAAAAAGAAGGTATATGAAGATTATAATTTTTTTAAGTTATTTAACTTTTTTGTAATCGTCTGCCAACAACAACATCCTCTTTTACAGACTGAACATGCCTGCATGTTTAGCCCAAATATATTTATAAAAAATGGATAGATATATGTTCGTTAAATAGCAGTTCAAAATCGAAATCAATCCTTCAATAGCATCTTCTTTTGTCTCCCTTTGTTTGATAGTTTATTTTAGTGATCATAGTAACACATTCTACATAATTCATATACAATCATAAATACTTAAAATCACATATACTGTGTACTGTATATAAAATTTGCACATCACAAATTTCCCCCCAAATTTATACATTCTATTATCAAATTTAGACATATATATTTTTAAAATAATATATTGTTTTAACTCTTTTTGAGCATTGAGCCATTGATTTTTTTTTTGTGTGAAGGGGGGGCATTGATGACCGGACTGAGCCGAAGGAACAACGATTACAATTTTCAGGTTGAAAAAATGGCGGACAGACAATGACAATGGGGAATTGATGACTGATGGACAAACAAAAAAAATAAAGCACAAATATTTAAGGATCACGGCTAATAGCAAAATATCACCAATCTACCTTTTTATTTCCATTTTCAGGTAACCCCCCAAAACATTTAATTACCAGGTTCAGAAAAAAAAGACTGGTGGAAAAAAAGGTCATAATACAGCATATACACAGTCAATATAGAGTAGAGGGAAATGTACATGATAACAAACATGCCGAAATGGACAATTTTCCTCATAATGTAAGTTTTGACAGTCGTCTATCCAGTACCTTTATAGTACAAAAAATAGACCTGGGCTGGATGGAAAAGACAACAGTGTAATCTTTCATGATGGTAATGTAATGTAATGTAATGTAATGCAATGTTATGTTATGTAATGTTTGTGGAAACAAAACAACACTTGGGTCAGTAATTTTTTTATAATGGGGAAACAGCTTTTGTTTATCTATTTAAGTGATGTCTAACTGATTAGAATTCAGGAAAATGCCATCATGTTTGGCTCATATTCACGAGGAGGCCAAGAAAGTCACAAAGGCCAATGTCTACAGGGGTCCTTAACAGTACAATCAATAGTAATTAAAAATACAAAAATACATTTGAATTATTTTTCCCTCTTTTAATTTCTTCAGCAAATCCTTAGCAGTGGCTAGTTAAAGGTCCATTTCGTATGGACTGCATCATATTTGGCCATTATAAGCAAGGAAAAGACTTTCACAGACAGAATTGACTATGCATGGCCTGCATGCATGTTATACACTATGATAATACACTGCTCCTGTCACTAACACAGTGACACTGTTAAGCACAAATGTGTCCATTGGAGGGAAGGTCCATTGTTTACACTGACAGTCTTGGTACATTGAATGCTTTGTGGTGCCACTGCAGCTTCATACACAAAGTGACAAGACCACAAAAGAATATGAAAACATAACACAGATTTTTGTTTGACCATAATCAATAAGTAGCATCCCAGTCAACCCACAGCCAACTGCATCACTCAGAGCAAACTCAGAGAGGAAAGTGCAAGGAAAATTCAAGTTTGTTCTGAAATGACTGTAGTGATGAAAAATGCATACAGAAATACTGCATATGCAGGCCATCAAAACATAGGAGTGGTTTTTAGGTAAGTGTTTAGTATCTTTATTTGGTCTTTATTGTGGCCAGTCTTCGCACAGGTGGAAGACAATTGTTTAGATTTTTAAGGATGAGAGTTTAATAGAATTATTTTGGTCCTCAACAGTGAAATGTTTGAACAAAAATGAGCATTCATGTCAGTACCGGCCATTTGTTAGTTTGTTGCTCTTCGTATATAAAAAGGAAAAAAAAAACATCTGTTACTCACAATAACATTCTGAACTTTGGCTGCGGCTGTATGTGAAAAATATTTTAGTAAATTTAATCTTTAGTAAATTATTAAATATGGCCTGCCAAATGAGAGTAAAAGAATAGAACAGTTATCATTTAAGATATAATGTGCATTGTTTCAAGAGGTTTAGAATAATCCTTAGATGTGTGCAAAGTCGTATAAGCAGGTAAATACAAAAATCATATTCACATTACACAATATAGAACAATAAAATGTTTAGGGTGAGCTGTGTGCTCGTTAAGACGTATTTTATGCCGACATGCAACCTAAACTTGACCGACTCGACATCTGGTTTTCATTCTTGACATGAGATTCAATCTATAACCTGAATGTGATAAGCTCTGTTCATATTCCTAATGAGAAAGAAGTCTAAATTTCTGTGTAGAGAGATCTTGTGACTGTGCAAAATGATGATGGACTGAAAATGAATGAATCATTATTTCTTCAGTGTTCAACTAAGTGTCCAAGTAGTCAGTTGATTTAGAAGTCATTTAAAAAAAAATTTTGACTATAATTATATATGTTATAAAACAATTAAATTATACTTAGTAATTGAATCAATATTATGTTAGATTTAATTTACACAAACAGTGTTAAAAGAGAAAATTATACAGAAAAGCAGAATTATATTGTTGCTAGAAATGTTTAAGAATCAAGGACAAAATAACTGCTTGACATTCAGCAAGGCATACCAGGCTGATGTGCTTCTTAATCATTCATTTGGAACCAACTTGGGAATTATTTTTACATCGTTGGCGTTCATTTGGAATGTGCTAATAAAGCATGTGCGTCTACGTGCATATTTGTTGTTGTGACTTTCGGTTTATCCCATCAGAAGGCACCATTGGGAGCCAGAGTTCTTGATGCAACTCACACTTTTTTTTTTAACCCTTTATTGGGCACAGTGGCCGCTTTCTCAAAAATCCTGAAAATTCTTGCCTGTTTTAGGGCACATGTTTGACTTCAATTATTATTCTTATTTTTTGTTTTTTTTTCTGCAAACTTGACCATGACTCCAAAAAGTTTGAGAACCCCTGGTTTAGCCTATCGGCCGCAAGCGGCCGCTGTGCCCAGTAAAAGGTTAATCCAGGGTACTGGAGGGGAATAGAAGCACTGTTATCTGCAATAATGGCAGCAGCATGTACCTATATATCAGAGTAGTCTTATAAAACAGTGCTGCATTGTGAAGGCAGATTTGGTCATACTTTTGCACACAGTCATATACAGTACAATCAGATGCTTAAGAATTCCCGTGGAGTTCATTCTGCAGCAGACGGGATGTTCAATGTGTCTCAATGACCACAGCTTCAAAGACACCAGGAGTTACTCTGTGAAGACACATACACACGTTTTGATGAAATGCTGGGACTGGGACATTTTTGTGAGAAATAGTGGGACACGCAGTAATGTACCTGTTCGCAAGCTGTGCACCACTGAGGGTTGTGGTCCCATCTTTGCTGACAAACAATTGCAAGTGGCTGTCTGGTGATGGGGAAAAATACTATTTAAATTAAGCTACTAATTTCCATTTATTTGTGCACAGCAATTTACTTTACAAGCGTTCAGAGTATGCATTTTCTAGACATTTGAATTTGATACCAGAAATTTTTATTAAAAATGCTATAAAAACTGTAAAAATTACACAATATTTCATGTAGAACACAAAAACCATTTTGAACATATTAATCAAAGGTCCTATTGAAGTATACCTCAATATTCAAAAGAGCATGTCCCCGTACCTTCACTGTTACTGCTGTTTGAAAAGTTTTGACTCTGAACAATCTTTTCTACAATGTCATCTGCATCAACACGTGTATCGTCCACACAACTATGTTGTCTCTCCATCATGTCATTCTTCCTTCTGCGCAGCACAACAAAACCAAGTTTAATATATGAAGCACTTTGAATGAACAAGTAATGTACAAATTGTAAGAAATTACATGTTAACTGCTACAGTGGTTTGCTTTTGTTAGCTGTAAGCAAATTAGCTGCTGGGGGCACACCTTTAACTGGTTGTCAGTTGCAGTAGGGGAACAAAACAGATATGGGGAGAAGATGCAAATTCCACACGGGAAGGCCAGAGTTGCAAGCAAAACCACAAATTCTGCATGTAAGGCCAACGTGCTAAGCAGTCTCCCACTGTGCTGCCTGTCTTCTCTTGCGTAAATTGAATATATTCATTAAATATATTCAACATAACATAATAAATAAGTACATAAAAAATCAAATCAATTAATAATATTAGACAGATAGCTAGATAGCGAGATAGCTAGATAGATAGCTAGATAGATGGATGGATGGACGGACAGACTGATAGATAGATAGATAGATAGATAGATAGATAGATAGATAGATAGATAGATAGATAGATAGATAGATAGATAGATAGATAGATAGATAGATAGATAGATAGATAGATAGATAGATAGATAGATAGGCTGTATCATTTTTTTAAATATATCATCAGTTTGGCAGCATTGTTCATAACAAATGACACAAGATTTGTAGTTGTGTTTCATGCAATTTCTTCTCTTGTGATAACTTGATTTGGTATTTAGCTGCACTGGTATATAAGCCGCAGCAGCAAAAATTGACCAAAAAGACATCTTTTGCCACGGATAAGCAACACTGGACTATAAACCGCAGGTCATAACATCAGATATTTATGCAAAAAGATGGTATATGAAAGTTTTATTTATTTATTTATTTTTATATATACATTTTTTTAAATCGTCTACCAACTGCAACATCCTCTCTTCAACAGCATTCTGTCTCCCATTGTTTAATTGATAGATAAATTTAGTGAAAATGGCAGATACACATTTGCTTGACCGGCGGGAAAAAAAACAGCAGATAAGCCTCACTGGACTATAAGCCGCAGGGCTCGAATCATGAGGAAAAAGTCGCGGCTTATAGTAAAAAAAATAAGGTATATTCACTATTAAAAAGGCCCGCATGCCCAGAAAAGCTCCACATAACTTCAATTCTAAACGCACTGAATTTACACTTCACTGACATGAGGAATTTTCAAGGAATTTCAAGTATGGACATTTATGCCATCCAAGGTGTCGAACCCTTCACTGATACCAGTGTGCTGCGCCATGATCAGTAAACCTCTGAGAGAGCAGTGTGGTTGATATTCTGCAGAATCTAGGTGTGTGCTATCACCTGGACGATCTATTTGACATGATGGCAGCAACGGAGGGTAGTGGAGGTCTCTCTGGTTTTGTGGGAGTTCCTTGCTGATGCAGTTGTGTTGGGGTAGAGGGATGTGGTTGCATAAAGCCACACGAAACGTTGCTGCTGGAGGAGGTGTTTCCATGGTGACTGAGATCAGTAAGGCTGGAGGAACGAGAATGCCCTGTGCTGTAACCTAGAGAAGGAGATAACCCATGAATAAATGTGGCATCAGATGGTGTATGCGAAAGGCCTCAAAAATTCCAAAAAAGAAATTTCCTAAATCGTTTGAAGAAGGTTAAATAAAATTCCCAACAATGATGCGAGAATGAGGAAGTTGCCTGACCTGATATCTTGCTATGCTGGCTGGCAAAGCTGGAGTTGCGGAAATGACCAATGTGAAAGGCTTCATCTTGGTTGGAAACATTACCTCTCTCATCTGTTTGTCCTGCAGCCCAGACATATTAGGGAAAAATATATATTTATATGTGGTGTGGAGGTGGGGGTGGGGGCTGCATAATGCACTGGTATTACTGTTACATAATTCAGGTTTGCAGTGAGTACAGACATGTAGGAATACACAATACCTCGGAGACCTGACTTTCTTTACACAACAAATGTGACATTAATGCTCCTAAACAAAAGATGTTATGTGATCATGTAACAGATGGTTAGTTTCAGAAGGTACAAATGGACATAGATTACTCCACTCCAAAGAGCAGAATTAGTTGAAGTCCAGAAGGCTGGATGAAGTTCCACATTGTAAGGTTGTGTCAACAACTCTTTTGGAGCAGTTTTAAAATCACACATCAACTACAAATTAGAAGATTAAGAAATTATCTTTATTTCATTACATTTAAAGGAACATGCTATATTGCAGGGGCTCTCAAAACTTTTGGACTCAGGGACCCCTTTTTGGAAATACCATTTTCCAAGGAGGTCCCTTGCAAATGTTTGAAGAAACAAAAGAAAAAAAAAACCTTCAAGCCAAATATTAAGTGCCTTTTTATTCACCAACAGATTCAATTTAACAGCAACGATATTTTTTACTTTTCAGCAGTGATGGGAAAAGTACAGATTGTTTACTTGAGTAAAAGTAAAACTACCCTATGTAAAAAATGACGAGTAAAAGTGCTGAACCAAAAAATCTACTCAAGTAAAAGTAAAAGTACAAGCTCTGAAATGTGTTTTAAAGTTAAAAAAAAAGTAAAAAGTATTTTTTTTTCACGATTTCAAAGATCACAATTCCAATTTATGTATTTTTTCTATGCCTTTGAGACAAATATTTTGAGTTACGTTCAAGAAGGAGCGGCCTGGTGGAATTGTCTATGGGCAGTAGGCGGGGGACATGCTTCCTCACACATTCCAAAAACATAGGCACCAGCAAGCCAGAGACCTCAGTGTGGCTAAGCGGCTACATGCATAATGCTCTAATGCATGGATGGATGCATTACGTGATGTAGTGTACTTCACTAACAGCATTAGATGTATTTGTTATTTACACGGGGGGGGGGGGGTGGCTGCTTTAAAAAACCACATCACAAACGTATGGACAGGGTATGGTATGGACTTTTTGTCCACTTTCTTTTTAATCGCGGGAGGAGAGGAGAGGGGGGCGAGCTTGTTGTGCACTTCACGGTAGATCCGGAAAAAAGAGCATTGCTGAGAACTTTC